>NC_090442.1:562359204-562554500 GCF_031143425.1 Pleurodeles waltl
CAAATACACACCTGGAGGGCATTCACTCTGGCATGGTGGCCCAACAGAGAGCATTTCAGGCTCTGGCCTCAGCACTGATGGCAGCCATTGTCCCTGTCTCTAGCCTCTCCCCTCCAACTTCCTCTACCCAGTCCCAATCCCCTCAACCCCAGCCTATCCCAAGCACACCTTCAGACCAGCATTCAACCAAATCAATACACAAAAGTGGCTCAGGCAAACAGAAGCACCTCACTTTATCTCACAGGTACTCACACAAACACCATCTCCATGCAGACACACCAACATCCACTGCCTCCACTGTGCCCCCCTCCTCCTCATTGTCCACTACCCTCCCAGTAGCATCTCCACTCACACCTGCATGCACTACATACTCATCCACTATCTCCATCACCAGCACACCCATCACAACACACCCCTCACGAACAGTCACCTCCCCCACAACCATGCACATGTCCCCTGTGTCCTCTCCCAGTGTGTCTGTGACCCCTCCTCCTAAAGTACACAAATGCAAGCACCCACCCAACAGCCATCCACCTCACAACAGCATCCAGCCCATGCACCTGGACCCAAACTCAGCAGACAGACACCTCCTACTACCACTCCCTCTTCCTCCACTCCCAAACCTTTTCCCTCTTCCCGCACTAGTGTGTCTAAGAAGCTTTTCCTGGCAAACATTGACCTCTTCCCTACCCCTACCCCCCAACTTTCCCCTCGGCCCAGGGTGTCCAGAACCCAGGCTAGCACCTCAGCCAACAAGTCGCCGTCCGCTGTGGTACTTGCAACTCCCAGAGGCTCAAAGGGGGCACCCGTCAGCCAAACCAGTGTGCCACCAACCCCTGCAAAGGACAAAAGCATTCCACCACCTGCCAAGGTGAAGAAGAGGCCAGCATTCAGAAAGGGCAAGGAGCAAAAACCACCCAGCAAGGCCTCCTCAAAAACTCCAGCTGTCAGAGCCAAGGTCACACCACCATCTGCAAAGGTGAGGAAGGGGCAGAAAACACCAGGCAAGGCACTTCAGCCATCGGAGGCCGCAGGTGAAGGCCTGGTGGCTACCAGCACAACCGCCAGCCCTGCGACCTGCACCGCGGGCAGCACTGCCAGCAGCCCTGCCGCAAACACCGCCACCTGCACCACCACCTTCACCGCCGCTAGCACCACGACTGTCAGCAGCAGCAGCCCCAGTGGGCAGCCGTCCGAGGCTGCAGGAGAAGGGCTAGAGCCTCCCTCCACCACTGGCAGCACCGGCACCTGCGCCACGGCCAGCACTGCCATATGCACCGCCACCAGCACCGCTGCAGGCCCCACCGCAAGCACTTCCACCTGCACCGCTGACATTAGGACCACTATAAGGAACAGCAGCCCCAGTGGACAGTCATCCGAGGCTGCAGGAGAAGGGCTGGACCCTCCCACCACCACTGGCAGCACCAGCACCGGCACTACCACCAGTTTGCAGCCTTGGCCACCGCAAGATGGAGTCAAGCCCTGCCTCCAAGACTATCATGCCACCTGTTCTGTGCAAATCTTGTGCCTCAGACACCCAGGTGAGGGAATGTGAACTGCCACAAACCAAGTGTTTCTTCACTGGGCACAATGCCCCCTCCAGAACCAGTGGAAAAAGGCATCCACTAACCCAATCCTTGGCAGGATGAAGCAGACTGGGCACAAGGCCCCCTCCAGAACCAGTGGACAAAGGCATCCACTCACCCAATCCTTGTCAGGATGAAGCAGACTGGGCACAAGGCCCCCCTCCAGAAACAGTGGAGAAAGGCATCCACTCACCCAATCCTTGGCAGGATGAAGCACACTGGGCACAAGGCCCCCTCCAGAACCAGTGGAGAATGCATCCACTAGAGAGACTGTGGCTTTGCACTCTCCAAGAGCAAGCAGTGGGCAACCCACCCACTTGAAAGACTTGAGAGACAGTGGCTTTGCACTCCCCAGGACCAAGCAGTGGTCAAACCACCCACTTGAGAGACTTGAGAGACTGTGGCTTTGCACTCCACAGGACCAAGCACTGGGCAACCCACCCACTTGAAAGACTTGACAGACTGTGGCTTTGCACTCCCCAGGACCAAGCAGTAGGCAACCCACCCACTTGAAAGACGTGAGAGACTGTGGCAGTGCACTACCTAGGACCAAGCAGTGGGCAAACCACCCACTTGAGAGACTTGAGAGACTGTGGCTTTGCACTCCCCAGGAGCAAGCAGTGGACAAACCACCCACTTGAGAGACTTGTGAGAATGTGGCTTTGCACTCACCAGGACATCGCTGTGGGCATGGAGCCCCCTCAAGGAGCAGTGGCATTATTCCATCTTCCTGCTGAAGTGCCCCCCCCTTCCCTACCCCCTTGGTGCCTGTGTGTTTACGACCTGATGCCCCTGCTGTGTTCTCTCCGTATTGAGGCAGGAGTCAAGTGTGGGCTTGGCCCATGATTTTTGGCCCAGTGGCCCACAGACATTTTTCATGGACAATGTACGGTCTTATGTACATATTGTATATTTTTGTAAATACTGTTTCTCAAATTGTAACGTATGTCTGCCTATTTCTAAAATATCACTGATTTAACTTAATTCCTTTTGACCTTGCGTTCTTCCAGGGGGTTACGAGGTGTAAATGTAATGTTGTTGCATGTGTTTGTGTGTATGGTTTTGTGGGTGAGGGTGGGGGTGGGGGTGATGCGTGTTGCAGGTGTGTGTCACTCTCTTTTTCCTCCCCCCTCCCCTATGTGCTAAGTGCAGCACTCACCATGGCCGTCGTCGCCGCCTTTCGTATTCCTGGTAGATGAGGAGGTAGACCAGCATGGGCAGAACCTGTAGCTCGGGCTCCATGGCGTCCTAGTTCTTCGTTGAGTGTCGAGAGGTGAGTGGTGTCCTTTCAGAGTAGTGTTTCTGCCGTGCTTTTTATGGCGTTGGTACCGCCCCGGAAAAGCGGGCGGATTGGCGGGTTGTGATGTGGTGGGCGGTACATTGTCCTCCGCCTGTCTGTTGGCGGTTAACGCCGCGGTGTTTGTTGCTACCGCCATGGCGGTCGGAGTGTTAAAGTGGCTGTCTGTGCTGGCGGTTTCTGCTGTGGTCGTGATCTTATTTTTTTTACCGCTGGCCTGTTGGCGGTATTACCGCCGCTTTAACACCGACCGCCAGGGTTGTAATGAGGGCCAAAGTGTCTCGCGCCAGGAATTCTGTGACACCACCTCTTCTATCCCATCATCATTTATCAACATTACTTTACTTAGTCCTGAAAGGTGAATACCTAATAATTAACAAACTAGATCCTATTGTTCTGATCTTGATTTATGCAGAAAAACAAAATGTTTTTTTCTAAATTTGTGTGGAGTCTTTTTGCGGTGTACCTTCTGAGATCATTGCATGTGTGTCTCACAAACACATTACATATTGCCTTCTAAGTTAAGCCTGTCTGCTCTGCGCCAAGCTACTAGAAGGTAAGCACAGGTTAATTTAGGTCATGTATTTTGACTTACCCAGACTAGGATTGTAGTCCCTACTTGGACAGGGTACATCCCGCTGCCAACTAGAGACTCAATTTCTAACACAGGCCTAGCATTTCATGTCCTCTCAACACTTGTGACATGGTCTGAAACACTGATGTTACACACCCAGTGCACTTCATCGCTCTGCAATGTTGGGCCACAATTAGGCTCATGATGCATTGTTGAGCTGGTCCTCTGGACCCCCATAAATCTGAGGGTACATATCAAGCACCCCCACAGCTAATATGCACAATTCACTTTCATTGAAGGGGGGTGCTTTCTCATCAAGTCCCCCAGCCATGCTGGGGGCAGTTTGGATGAACAGAGCAGCAGGATGGCAGAAGATCTTATTTGGAGGTGAGGATGAATTAAAATGACCATAAAATGGCTGCTTGGAACTTCCTGTCATTAACTTTCTGCCTTGTATTTCCTCTTTGTAATTTGATGTAGAAAACATTGGGTTCCGGCCCATTTTCAGATTCTCCGCCAGAGTGTGGAGTTTCTACACCCAGGGTCTACTCTCCACACCGAAGCGTAGACTCCACACTCGGGACGGAAAATAAGGTTTAATAAGTGACAGCCTCTATAACAGCCCCATAGCCAAAAAATGAAGAGCTGCTAGGATCTTGACATATGCTGGAATGAAATGGGAGCAGCAGGTCTCAGAGTCAAGATCCTGTTCCCAGGTGTAAACAATCTGCAAGATGACATCAGGGGAAAAACTATATTTGGCCTTGACATCTTGGCTGGACACCCCAAAGAGGTGTATCCTTTGTTTGAAAATTCTTTCAACTTTCATCCTCCTCCTTCTTCTCCTGAAATCGTCCTGTTGCATGGCAAGGGGCAAACCAACAAACACATTCATTGACATGTTGAAAGGTCTGAAAGGGTTTGTTTGTGGCAGACCTGCTTTTATGTTTGCACCAAGACTGGGTTTGGCTGTTGGGCTAAGGAGTTTCAGCTGGTCCGAGGGTAGGGGAATGGTAGACACTGACACAGGTGTGTCAGGATGAAAGATTACTTTCTTCACCCTGATTGCAGAGATTCCACCCTGAGTGCGGAGACTCTGCCCCGAGTGTGGAGATTCTGCCCTGAGTGCAGAGACACAGTCTGCCGTGCGGACATAAGGACACAACTCATAAATGCCCTATATGAATTCTGAAAGTCGTAAACTTAGTCTAAGTTTAACTTTGTGAAGTAGGCTCTATAGATTTAAACTGCTGTGTTTGTATAGCGCGTCAATCAATCTATGTAGCCCCTTTGCCGTTTGGCTTAAAAGGAGTACATCGTCTGTATAGAGTACTGAAGTTATGGTTTGAGGTGCCAGTTTTGGTGCATGGCTGACAACCGAGTCCAATGTTAATACCAGGTCACACAGTAGACAATTACTTTTTTTGGTTTTTATTACAACAGGCCAGTGTGAAGTGATTCCTTGTAGATTTGATTTGCTTGCTAAATTTGTCTTTTTTGTAGGAGCTGGGTATAACATTTATATCTTCCATCCGGGATAGGTTTGTCACTGAAGACTTGAGTGATCTTACTTTCTTGTTGAGAGTTCTTTTCTGAGTTCTTCTGTGAACTAAGAATATGTGTGGGTAGACCTGAGAGAACTCATTGAAGAGGATGAGCATGGGCTGCTGCGCAGGAGATGAGGCACTCCTTGCACGAGGGGCTCCTATTCATTCATTGTGTCAAGCGGAAGCCTGAACTGATCGAGTAGCGTTGCTTTCCATAGGGTATATTTTATAACTACTTCTGAGCTCTATTTGACTCGCTTTCAGCTGTAATGAGTATTGCTTGATCCAATGGATATTAAGGTGGTATGAGCTCTGTTATGATTTTTAATGAGCACCCTCTGGGGCATGTGATTGCTTTCACAGCGTCGAATGATGGAAAATGGAATGATGGTACTAAACAACTGGATTGAGCTAAACATGAAGTCTAAGACAGCGAGTCTTTTCTGCAAAAAGTGTGTGGTATGCACCAGTTGATCTTCTAGAAAGCAGCTTTTCACAGCCTGCAAAAACATACCCTCAAGGGCAGCTAAGACAGTGCAGCAGATGGAGTCTGCTCTTTGTGGCATGGATTTCTGCAAAGGGATCAGCCATCAAGAATCTGCTTTTTTTTTCGGTGATCTAAAAAGAGTTTTGGAGCAGGAGTAGGTTAAAGCCTCCAGTCAGGAGAAATAATGTACTTATTTTAATTCAGTCTAATTTAATCAAGGATGTTGTTCCATAACATGGGAGGTATGCAGGGAGACCTCTTTAGATGTTTGTCTCTTTTTCATTTCCACAATTTCATGGCTTCTGATTCTGGTGTTGTGTTGGCCAGCTGTGATTTAAAATTTGTCAGTCAGGTATGCTTGTTGGCCGCAGTTTTCTGTCCTTATGCCTATCATAATGCGCTGAGAAACTCAATCAGTCTAAACTGATCAGGGATGGAGTACGTAATGTAGTATCTAGCTAGGAGTAGGACTGTTTGGATGTTTTGACCTGTCAAATTTTTCACGATTATGGCTTACAACTATGTTTTTTCTACTGCCACCTGTGACTAAAAGACCATTTAGGTAGGATGTTTTACGAGTGTGCATCTCTTTATGTGATCTGCATGAAATCTTAAAATAAGTTTTTGCTTCCAGATTAAAAAATATTCTAAGCCTACAACATGTTGCACTATCTGGCTAATGAATGGCATTTTCAAAACCTGTTCACCAGCCTTTAGTGAGATATACATGATCCACGACCAGTACCAAACACTAGCATAAAACTATTTATGCACTAATTCATCATAAACAAAGGACCACATATCAGGAATTGTTAACACATATTACAGAAAACTCTAGTAATTTCTGCCCCCAGAAGTAGGTATGGAATTTGGAAATATAATAATTAAAATAGTACTTAATATGTATACTCACAGAACAACATTTTATTTCCATAAAGAGGATTATGGAACCATCTCCTAAAATCCATTATTATAAAAATGCATTTATACAGATTGCTCATTGCTTTATAAATGCCAAACATATTTATCAGTAGTTGTTAATATATTATTAAGGTATTTTATTTTTTAAACATTTTAATGATATTTATTTTAATAAAAGCACATTACAAACACATGATTTATGCTACAACTATGAAATCTTTCATTATTATTTTATGAACTATTCAAAAGCGATTATTAATATGTATATTTAAATGTAAATACACAATTCAACGAAAATATACACATTAATAAAATGTCTCTAATTTATTGTATATTTGTTATGTGTGTCATACATTTGTCTTTTTTAAAATGTATTTGTTTACTATTCAGTATTTATTTGTTTACTATTCAGTATATATTTTACATTTTTAAATTGTGCTGACGTATATTTTAATACTAATATATATTTCTTACTTCTATGTTTAGTTTAGCTTATTGTATAGATATTATAATCCATTAGAAATTTAAAACAATATTAATCAAGTACAATAACATATAAACACCCAATCCATGGCATATGCATAGATTTAATATGCCATGTTGCTGCTGAAATCACAACACTAATACCAAACAACATATACAACTGAATTTCAATAAATGGTTATGCACAAGAACAACAAAAACAAATCAAGAATGCTGACAAACTATACATTTTCAGTAAGAAAATATGTTTCAATAGTAACACAAAAAAGACCAAAAAATCTAAGAAAAATCCAAACTGCAAAATTAATCTAATATATAATCATATTTGCACTGGTTGGTTGCTAAATACAGCTACACAAGTTCTTAAAGTGCTAGTGTACTTGCCATATTCCATCTCCCAAAATAAAAAGAACACTTAAGTCAATAGAGCAAACAACAGAAAAAAATCTAAAAACCATGTACCATACACAAAGCATTATCACATTATCCTGCAGCTATCACGGAAGCAAGAGCAGGAAATGTTTGCACAACCCTTTAGTCGCTGCTCGCAGTGCCTCTGGTGAACCTGTTTAGTGCAAACTTAATACATTTTATCAGCAAAACATTCATTATCAGGTTGTTGGGATCCAGGGATGCAATTATGGCCTGAACGGACCCCTAATTCATTCCACTTACCCTGTAGTAGGAATCTGCGCTCCTTCAATAATGTTGGGCACAGACAAACCACATGTTCAAAAGATTCCTCCCAGCTGCCACAACCTCTTCAAGTTACTTCAACATAAAGGCTATAAATCTCTCCTTCAAATGAATGCCGTAGGTGCATGAAAGATAACTAGTTTGGGAGGCTGGTTGATAGGAGCTAATTACTGCATAGCGTGCTTACGTTTGGCAAGGATGGTTCTATCTGAATAAAAAACCATAACTGCACAGCCCTTTTGATTGCGATTTTAAAAAGGAACTGAGAAGAGTTATCAATCCCAAGATCTTCTACTCTCAATAACAGCTTACAATCTTCAAAAAAATGGTAGAGTGACCTTGTCTCACTGGAGCTGATTTCAAGCCATAAAAATTACTCCAAACTGCTTGTTTTCGCTGTCCATTACTTATGGCACAGTTGCAAATTAGCACCAGCCGCAGCTGCCAGCAGGTCTGGAAGGCAAATTCAAGCTGCACGTGGGCAGGTGACGATAATTTTGACAGATGGAATCCCCTCTGATAAATCTTAAAAACTAAATTGTTCAGCAAATAACTATTTCTACCCAATTGAATTTTCTGGCCAGAAGAACATGAGGGAGTGATCTTTGCTCTCGTTACTTTCAACAATGGTGACAAACATGGCCCCCTGAGAGACTTAAATTATGTTGAAAGAGACACCTTCGAGGCCAGAGCTTTTGCTTCAACCACTTTCCTCTGCTTCACAAGATTGCCCCTAGCATCAATGTACAGCCCTAGGTATTTGTAACATTGATCTGAGCTGATTTTATTGCTATTATTATACCAGCCGCTTCCCAGATGCTTTTTTTTAACCAAAAGAAACCACCTTTTTTGAGAAAATTCACTTCCAAGTTATTGGAAGCTGTGTAAGATGATAACTGATTAAGCAGCCACTTTCTTACCTGTGTTATAAGTTATTAAAATGGCTTTTTATCAAATAGGAAGACATTAGTTTATTTAATTTTAACTCTTTTCCTGAAGTGCTTTTTTTAACAGATATAATTAAACACCATTTTAACAATTCCAACTAAAAGATCATTCTTTCAAGTACATCTAATTCAGATAATGAAATTAAATATGTTTACTCCAAACGCAACATAATCGGGAAAATAATTGATTTTGTGTAGTGCATATTTGCTATTGTTACTCAAAGCACACACTCATTGGGAGAATGGTTTGGTTCTGGTTAGTTGAGATTTGCTACCTTTTCTCTAACCCTACTATCACTGGGGAGTGCAAATTTACTATGAGTTATTAGTTGGAGATAAAGTGAGTCCTTCTCATGTAATAAGTTCAAAATCTTATTAGGTCGAGCATCCTGGTTGAGATAATAAGCTTGGACCCCACCCCTGATAGCTGTGACAAAAAGCAGAAGATTTAACCAAAGGAAAAGTTTGTAAAGTATTAAGCTGTTCTAAAACAACTAAAATGTCAAAAAAACAACAGAATCAATACTAAACAATCCACTTTTTTAAAAATCAATCAAAATATAATAAGTGAACTTATACCAAAATGACTATAATCTAACAGGGGGAACCAGCCATATGAATATTTGATATTTTATGGCAAAAATATATGAATATTTAATATTTCATGGCAAAAATAAAGTAAAACACTAATCATAAGCCACTGTTCACTGTTGCTAATGACCTAGGTGTATTTTCAGGCCAAATGTGATTGAATTGATTTTGGATACATCAAGAAGGTCATCTTGGTAAATGATTTAATTTTCTGACTTATGGACCAATATAGATGTTGACGGGTGGAGGACAAACTGGTTCTCCATCTTTCAATCTGTCAGATTCAAATGAGCTCAGCACTTATCTCTATATGTTGATATAAACGTCCATGACAGCAGTTCAAACAAAGTGGGAGTTTGTTTCTAAAAAACTTAAAAGAAACTACCATCACACTCTGGGTTTTTCTTAGATCCTGCTGGGTTTTTTAGGCTTAGCTGGTGATAAACACAGTAAAGAAACTATCACACCATCTACTCTAAAGAGAACAGGAAAAGTGATGGCTTTACTCCAAAGGCCCCTACTCCATTAGGCCTTCATATTAACTTTCCATTGATGAAGAAAACAGTGTTTCTACTGGCAGAAAGTTTATAGTCTGCCTATCTATAAATGAGGCTGGCAGATTGAGTTTGTCAGACTTGGTTACTCTTCCATGTTTGCAAAGGATTACCATGTCAGCCAAACACCATATCATTCCCTTAGTCTCTGCAATAAACGTTGAAATCATCCAATACAGTGAATTTTCAGGCTGGGGTATATCTAGTGATATCCTCTCAAAGTCGGATAGCCACTGGGCAAGGTCCCACTAAAGTGGTTGGTTTTGGTTGGAAAATTCTGAGTAGGAAGATTCAAATTTCACACCCATTAAAGTTCTCTACTCAGTCAGATATTTGTGGTGCATTCATTCAAACACAATTTTTCCCTTAGGACTAATTTTTGGAGGTTACAATTCTCCTTTGGGACATACTAGAACCTTTATTTGATAAAGTCCTATTGAAGGTGGGCACCTTTGCTATGAAGTCCTGCTGAGGCTTTGGAGGTTTTGGAGGTGCACAAGTGTTCCCTACTTTTCAGACTTTTTGAGAACTTACTCTTGGTTTCTTCTAAGACTCACAGCGCCGTATTTACACTCCCGGGCAAAAATGACGCCCGGGAGTGGGCGGGTCAAAAAAAATGACGTCCAGCCGCTTTTGCGTTGTTTTTCTTAGCGCCTGGTCAGGGCAGGCGTTAAGGGACCTGTGGGCTCGGAAGGAGCCCAGAGGTGCCCTCCCATGCCCCCAGGGACACCCCCTGTCACCCTTGCCCACCCCAGGAGGACGCCTAAGGATGGAGGGACCCATCCCAGGGAACATAAGGTAAGTTCAGGTAAGTAATTTTTTTTTTTTTTTTGTGGCATAGGGGGGCCTGATTTGTGCCCCCCTACATGCCACTATGCCCAATGACCATGCCCAGGGGACAGAAGTCCCCTGGGCATGGCCATTGGGCAACGGGGCATGACTCCTGTCTTTGCTAAGACAGCAGTCATTTCAATGGGGGTTGGGAGTCAAACAAAATGGCGCAAATCGGGTTTAGACAAAAATGTTGCCTCAGCCTGACTTGCCCCATTTTTTGGCGCCCAAGCTCCATATTCCCCTACGCCGGCGCTGCCTGGTGTACGTCATTTTTTTTCACGCACACCAGGCAGCTCCGCCGGCTAACGCCGGCTAACGTCATTGAATAAATACGGCGCCCACATGGCGCTGCAGAATGGCGTTAGGTTTTTTGACGCACAACTGCATTGGCGCAGTTGTGCGTCGAAAAGTATAAATATGGCCCACAGTACCTTAATGACAGCATTTAGGTACCATGACTCAGTCCAGCAGAGGCCACTAGAAGGGTGCAGGATACAGGCTCTCCCCAGTGACCTGAATGGCCCAATGACAGAATCAAAGTCAGGTATACCATTACAATGGAACTTCACATCTTTTGTTATATACTCCATAAAAATGCTGCAGGGAAGTATCTGTATGTGAGGGTTGTCTGTGTGGAAGACAGTGAAGGCTCTATGCTGTAGTCACCTTAGAGTGCAGGTGAATAGTTGCTCGGAGGAAAGTAGCCAAATTTCTCAGCTTGCCTATAGATTATATCCATGGCTTCGAGCTACTACAGATGGAAGGGTGACCAGTAAGCAAGATTGTTCAGGGTCCCAAACAAAGGTCTGTGAAGTGCAGATCCTAAGAGTACAGTGAAGGGAGCCAGGGGGAAAATGAGGGGTTGGCAAGTAAGGGCTGGGAAGTGAGTGTCATGGCAGTCCGTGGATCAGTGGGCCAGGGTTTACCTACTCTGACAGAAGAGTATGTTGTGATAAACACTAGTGATGCCACTTGTATCCTGGAGGTGCTGCCTGTGCTGTCACATAGACAAACTACATGAGACTTAGAGAAGGTAGACTCTGCTGGCATAGACAGAGTGTGCTGCCCTTGATGTGGACAGTGAGCACTCCGGAATTCTTAGAGTGCCAGGCAGATTTTGGGCCATATTTATACTCTGGTTGCGCCGAATTTGCGTCGTTTTTTTCGACGCAAATTCGACGCAGAACTAACGCCAACTAACGCCATATTTATACTGTGGCGTTAGACACTTCGGGCGCCAAAGTGCCCGGAGTGTGCGTCATTTTTTAGCGTGAACCCCTTCCTTGCGTTAATGATATGCAAGGGAGGCGTTCCCGTCTTAAAAAATGACTCCCAGGCCTTTACGTGGTATTTATACTCCCGGGCAAAAGAGACGCCCGGGAGTGGGCGTGGCCAAAAACGGCGCATTTGCGCCGCTTTTTAACGCCTGGGTCAGGGATGGCGTTAAGGGACAAGTGGGCTCAAAATGAGCCCAGAGTGCCCTCCCCTGCCCCCAGGGACCCCCCCTGCCACCCTTGCCCACCCCAGGAGGACACCCAAGGACGGAGGGACCCATCCCATGGACATTAAGGTAAGTTCAGGTAAGTATTTTTTATTTTATTTTTTGTGGCATAGGGGGGCCTGATTTGTGCCCCCCTACATGCCACTATGCCCAATGACCATGCCCAGGGGACAGAAGTCCCCTGGGCATGGCCATTGGGCAAGGGGGCATGACTCCTATCTTTACAATGATAGGAGTCATGTTGATGGGGGATGGGCGTCGAAAAAAAATGGCGCCAGTCGGGTTACGACGATTTTTTCGACGTAACCTGACTTGCCCCATTTTAAGACGCCCATACGCCATTTTCCCCCTACGCCGGCGCTGTCTGGTGTACGTGGTTTTTTTCCACGCAAACCAGGCAGCGCCGGTCTGCTTGCGCCGGCTAACGCCATTCCATAAATACGGCGCCCGCATGGCGCTTCAGAATGGCGTTAGACGGCGCAAAATTTTTTGACGCTAAACTGCGTTAGCACAGTTTAGCATCAAAAAGTATAAATATGGGCCTTTATGTGTCACGGTGTCTCACTTGAAATAGTAGGAGTGTGTGTGGAAGGAGGGATGCCACTAGGTGTCCTGAGAGGTGTCCCATGGTTGCCATTATTGTTTCATTTCACATACTGGGATATAGATTAGGATTATCCTCTTCCAGATGTGTGAGGCATGGGGGAGAAGAGATCCCCGTAGGCAGGATGAGTGGCTAGGGCTAATCTTGACAGAGGGGCGACTGGTAGCTCCAGAATGTCATAAAACATTTAAGCGCCACAGCTGGGCCTGCAGCTTGGCTGTGTTCTGTCACGTAAACAGGAAAATCCATCAAGGTGTTGATTACTTTCCCTTGACTCTTGAGGAGGAAAAGTTTATGTAGCACAGCCATCTTTTGTGCGAGGTTACTAGCCATCTGCAAAATTGAGTAACTTTGCTTCAGTAAATTTTATGAAATGCAATGTTAGGCAAAATGCTTTGACGGTGCCTTGCATCCAAAAACAGGTGCCAGGGTGCACATTATGCTAAAAAATAGTGCATGATCATAAGAGCTACCATTATGGGCTAGAGAGGGAAATCTTCACTCTAGCTTCCTCATGCTATCCCCCTCTAATCTGATACTTTTCCTCCCTATCCATCCTATTTTCCTATTTAGTTTTATGTTCTCTCTTATTCCTCTTCTGGTATGCTTTTATGTTTCATTTTTTGTCCTGGCTGTTTTTGTCATCCCTGCTGCCCAACCATGGCAGATGAAGGGGCCAGGTCCCACTCCCACTGGTGTAGTATGAGCATGACCCACAGAAACATTCTTTCTGAGGAGATGGTGACCCTAATTTCGTGTGTGCTGGGTAACCTCCTCATCATAGCAAGAGCTATAGCCTAGCAGGATGCCAGCTCTCCTAGACGCAAGTGTGGAACAGCTTGCATCACTGCATCAGCATCTCATGTTCCCAGTGTTAGAGTAAGCAACTCTAGGCAGACATCTTAGACCACAGAAGGACCAGCTCAGACCTGAGGTAAAGGGGAGAGCTTAGTGATGTGTAAAACGTTTTATTTAGCTTTATTTAAAGTGATGTTATCAGTGATATAATCATTGATGTCACATGGGATGTCATTAGTGATGTCACCACAATTTCATTCAACATGTCACCAGTGATGACACATGTAAGGTCATAAGTAAGGAATGACGGTCGAGCAAGGTATGGTTACTTTACCTAAACATAACTAGTTGATTTAAGTGGGTTTTAGGTTTGCTTTTGTAACCATAAGTGCACTTTAATTGTGGTCAGTCAATTTCTAATTGTATATTAAGATTTTATAACAAAAGTCAACCATACCCTCAATTCAAACTTTGTTCTTGTCAGTGAATATAGCACATGCAAATGCTGTTGGCACCTATCCACCTATATATGGGCAACTCCTAAAGTGTATGGCTTTGGCTATGCAAAGCAGCGGTTGGCCACAGGGTTTTATCTTCTGGCAGACCCTATTCCAGCCCCAGACAAGCAGCCAACCCCTGCTGTGTATAGACTTCCGGTGTGTATACCAGTGGGTTGGCCAAAGGGTGTTTCAGAAAGTCACAAAAAACCATAGGATTTGTAAGTTACTTGATAAAAAGTTTTTTTTTCAATATAAATATTAACCTGTTCTGTGCCTTGGACGAGATGATCTCGTCCAAGGCTACAGTTCCCCTGTGCCTTGGACGAGATCATCTCGTCCATGGCACAGGGGAACTTGGGGGCGCGCTAGCGCGCCCCCCGTGCACCCCCCTTCCCCCCTCAGGCGGGGATGGAAGGGGAAGACCTTCCCCTTCCACCCCCGCCCCCCCCCACGGCAATCCGATGACGTCAGCGCGCGCTCAGCGCGCTGACGTCATCGAGTGTTGCCGGCGCGCTGGAAGCCATTTGCTTCCAGCGCGTCTTCGGAGCAGGAGCTCTAAGGTGAGTCCTCTCCGTTTTTGGGGGGCGGGGGGTTTGAGAAAACAGACATGGGGGGAAAGGAAAGGGTTTTTCCTTTCCCCCTGTGTCTGTTTTCTCAAGATTCCTGCTCCACGATCGCGGGCAGGGCCCGCGATCGTGGAGCAGGAATCTCCACTAGCCACCAGGGATTTTCTGTTTGACTAAATTTGGGGGCGACCCCTTGGGCAAGGGTCGCCCCCCCGGGGGCAATTTTTATTTGGATTTCGCCCCCCCCCTGGGGGCAGATCGGCCGTTTTTTCGGCGGATCTGCTCCCAGGGGGGGGGCGAAAACCACTAGACACCAGGGATGTATTGTTTTATGTTTGTTTTTGGGGGCGACCCCTTGGGCAAGGGTCGCCCCCCCCGGGGGCAATTTTTATTTGTATTTCGCCCCCCCCGGGGGCAGATCGGCCGTTTTTTCGGCGGATCTGCCCCCAGGGGGGGGCGAAAACCACTAGACACCAGGGATATCGTTTTTTGTGTGTGTTTTTGGGGGCGACCCCTTGGGCAAGGGTCGCCCCCCCCCCGGGGGCAATTTTTATTTGTATTTCGCCCCCCCCTGGGGGCAGATTCGCCGATTTTTCGGCGAATCTGCCCCCAGGGGGGGGGCGAAAACCACTAGACACCAGGGATATATTTTTTTATGTTTGTTTTTGGGGGCGACCCCTTGGGCAAGGGTCGCCCCCCCCCCGGGGGCAATTTTTATTTGTATTTCGCCCCCCCCTGGGGGCAGATCGGCCGTTTTTTCGGCGGATCTGCCCCCAGGGGGGGGCGAAAACCACTAGACACCAGGGATATCGTTTTTTGTGTGTGTTTTTGGGGGCGACCCCTTGGGGAAGGGTCGCCCCCTGAAAGGGGGCACAGAGGTGTTGCCCATTTCTGCCCCCCTTGGGGTCCGATTGGCCAATTCTTTTACGCCCATCTACCCCGAGGGGGGCAGGATCCACTTAGGTACCAGGGACAACTTCTAAGTTCTTGGTGGTGGGGTGTTTGTCAACTGGCAAAGTATTTGTATTTGTGATTATAACAATTTATTTCTTCTTTTTCTTCTAGTTCAACGCTTTTGCTTCCTTTGCTGTGGATCTTTGAGGTTTTGGCAGTAGTTGTCCAGTGGTTTGCATAGTTGCATGTTTTAGGTAAGTGAACGCAATTTACTCCAAAGGAGTATTGTTGACATGTTTGTAGGTGGTGTACTAAATGCAGTATTGTGTGTTTGACATTGTCCTTAGATTTGAGCACAGTGGTGTTTGTGTTGTCATATGTCTAAATTGCTTTTTTCTTTTTTCTTTTTAGTGGGATATCATTGGTGATTGCAGAGTAGTTGCTTGGTGAGTAGCTATTTCAGGCAACTGTGTGGTATAGTTTTTTGTAGTACATAACTCTTTGTGATAAAGCTACACTTTGTTCATTACTTATTTTAGTGCTAGTTGTTGTTGGCAATCCATTTGTTGTTAGGATCATGGCTAGCCGCAAAGTGACCGCTCAGCAGGTTGTTCGCATGCTCTTTGAGTCGTCTTCAGACCATGATTACGACACTGACTCTGCATCTGAGGCAGAGGAGGAAGCAGGAGATTCTGGAAGTGAGTTTTCTGTCCAAGAGCATTCTTCTGATGAGGAAGCTACTCTCAGTGCAGATGAAGGGCCTGTGTTAGAGGAGGACATTGATGTGCCAAGAGTGCAGCAGCCTGGGGCTGCAGGGTTTCCCATTGGAAGACCTGACACCTGGATTGCCCCAAACATGGAGCAGCCACAGTTACCTGCATTTACTGGTCTCCCAGGGTGTAGAGTTAATACGGAAAACTTTCTGCCTGTCCAATTCTTTCACTTGTTTATGGACGATGTATTTTTGGAAGAGATTGTGGAGCAGACAAATGTGTATGCAGAGCAATATTTGCGGGACAACGCTGCCAGACTTAAGCCTCAGTCTAGAGCTACTCATTGGGTTCCCACATATCTGGAAGAGATGAAAAGGTTTTTAGGTTTGACTTTTTTGATGGGGTTGATCAGGAAGCCGTCACTGGCTTCTTATTGGTCTACTAGTCCCTTGATGGCAACTGCTATATTTCCTGCAACTATGACACGTAATCGGTATTTGCTTCTTCTTCGTATGCTGCATTTTGTAGACAATGCTTTAGCCTTGCCACGAGATCACCCTGATTGTGACCGCCTTTTTAAGATTAGGCCTGTCCTTGATCATTTTGTGGATCGGTTTTCAGAGGTCTATGTTCCAGGCAAAGAGATAAGTGTGGACGAGTCTTTGGTCCTTTTCAAGGGGCGTTTAGTTTTTAAGCAGTACATCCCTAGTAAGAGGGCACGGTATGGGATTAAATTGTATCTGCTGTCAGAAAGCAGTACAGGATATGTTTATAATTTCCGGGTCTACACTGGTAGGGATTCCAGTATTGACCCTCCTGGTTGTCCGGCCACTTTTGGAGTTAGCGGAAAAATTGTGTGGGAACTTGCTAGACGGCTGTTTAACAAAGGTCACCATTTGTACGTAGATAATTTCTACACTGGAGTGCAGTTGTTCAAGGAGTTGTTTAGGGTGGACACTGTTGCTTGTGGCACAATCCGTTCTAACCGCAAAGGCTATCCAAGGGAGCTTGTCTGTAAAAAACTTGAGAGGGGACAGTGCAGTGCCTTGCGGAATAATGAGCTGTTAGCTATGAAATTTTCAGACAGGAGGGATGTGTACATGCTATCGACCATCCACGATGAGAGTACTTCCCCTGTGGCTGTTTGGGGTCAGGTTGCGGAAGTGCGCAAACCTGCGTGCATTTTGGACTACAATAGGCACATGGGTGGTGTTGATAGAGTAGATCAGAGGTTGGAACCTTACACTGCCCTTCGTAAGTCGTATGTGTGGTATAAAAAGTTGGCCCTACATTTATTTCATTTGGCAACTTTTAATGCCTTTATTGTATACAAGGATTGTTCACCTGAGTCAAGGATGACTTTTGTTAAATTTCAGGAGTCGGTGATAGAAAGCCTTATTGTGGTGGAACCGGCAAGAGTTCCTAGAGTAGAAGTGGTGGAGGATGTGGCTAGATTGAAAGATCGGCACTTTCCAGATCACATTCCTCCCACTCCCAAAAAAGACATGCCCACAAAGAAATGTAGAGTATGTGCCCGGAGATCAATCCGGAGGGAGAGCCGGATGTACTGCCCCGAATGCCCTTCAAAGCCTGGGCTGTGTGTGCCCAGCTGTTTTAGAAGTTACCACACAAGGAAAAACTTTTGGGAAATACCGTGAGCGTAAGCTGTCTGTTTTATATTTTCATATGTTTCACGGTTGGCATCTGTCGTGTATTTAGTTTGAGGTTTTGTGTTTGTAGTTTAGTGCCTATTTTATAATTAGTAGTTTATTTGTTGTTTATAAATTAAAAAAAGTGATTGCGGTGTGCGTGGGGTGGCGCTTGGCTGGCGGTGTGCGTGGGGTGGCGCTTGGCTGGCGGTGTGCGTGGGGTGGCGCTTGGCTGGCGGTGCCAGCCAAACGGCAGTCCACACTCCCATCAGCTGGTGTGATTCTTGTATCAGGCATGTGGGCGTATGTAAGTGATGGGCCCTTGAGTGGCGCGGTCTGTCGATGTGAGTGTTGTAATGTGCTGGGCCCGTGGCTGGCGGTGTGAATGGTCTTGTGCGTGTCATGTATGAAAGGTGTGTGAATGGACTGTAAAGCGGTTGGTGCCTTGTCGCGGCTTTACAGCTCACGAGCTGTGAGTCATTGGTTCACTTTTTTGCCTTTCAGTTATTAGCAGTGCATTTCATTTTTGTGAAATCTCTTGTTAATAAAATTTGATCCACTGAACCATCACTCACCCTCGTGCCAAATCCAACCAGTATGTGTTGTAAAAAATGACAAAACCTGCTCCGCTGTAATCAGGCGTCGCAGCACACCTGTGACACGCTAGGTGCCTCGGGTGGGACCCCGATGATGAAGCATGCCACCAACTTGGTTGGTGGGTGAGGGGTCTTCTTCACATAACCTAAGTGTGTTTCTTTTCACTATTTTAGTGTTTGGCACATCACGGACGTATGTGCACACATCAAAATGATATATTGCAAAAATACCTCTCCCTTCTATCTCTTCAGGTTTTGGGCCTTATTCTGTTGCAGGCACCTGGCCCACCCACACAAGTGAGGTATCATTTTTATCGGGAGACTTGGGGGAATGGTGGGTGGAAGGAAATTTGTGGCTCCTCTCAGATTCCAGAACTTTCTGCCACAGAAATGAGAGGAAAAATTGTTTTTTTGGCCAAATTTTGAGGTTTGCAAAGGATTCTGGGTAACAAAACCTGGTCCGAGCCCCGCAAGTCACCCCTCCTTGGATTCCCCTAGGTCTCTAGTTTTCAGAAATGCACAGGTTTGGTAGGTTTCCCTAGGTGCCGGCTGAGCTACAGGCCAAAATCCACAGGTAGGCACTGTTTTCTTCAAAAATTTTGGTTGTGTCCACGTTGCGCTTTGGGGCGTTTCCTGTCGCGGGCGCTAGGCCTACCCACGCAAGTGAGGTATCATTTTTATCGGGAGACGTGGGGGAACGCTGGGTGGAAGGAAATTTGTGGCTCCTCTCAGATTCCAGAACTTTCTGCCACAGAAATGTGAGGAACATGTGTTTTTTTAGCCAATTTTTGAGGTTTGCAAAGGATTCTGGGTAACAGAACCAGGTCCGAGCCCCGCCAGTCACCCCTCCTTGGATTCCCCTAGGTCTCTAGTTTTCAGAAATGTACAGGTTTGGTAGGTTTCCCTAGGTGGCGGCTGAGCTAGAGGCCAAAATCTACAGGTAGTCACTTTGCTAAAAACAGCTCTGTTTTCTGTGATATGTCCACGTTGTGTTTTGGGGCATATCTTGTCGCGGGCGCTAGGCCTACCCACGCAAGTGAGGTATCATTTTTATCGGGAGACGTGGGGGAACGCTGGGTGGAAGGAAATTTGTGGCTCCTCTCAGATTCCAGAACTTTCTGCAACAGAAATGTGAGGAACATGTGTTTTTTTAGCCAATTTTTTAGGTTTGCAAAGGATTCTGGGTAACAGAACCAGGTCCGAGCCCCGCCAGTCACCCCACCTTGGATTCCCCATGGTCTCTAGTTTTCAGAAATGTACAGGTTTGGTAGGTTTCCCTAGGTGGCGGCTGAGCTAGAGGCCAAAATCTACAGGTAGTCACTTTGCTAAAAACAGCTCTGTTTTCTGTGATATGTCCACGTTGTGTTTTGGGGCATATCCTGTCGCGGGCGCTAGGCCTACCCACGCAAGTGAGGTATCATTTTTATCGGGAGACGTGGGGGAACGCTGGGTGGAAGGAAATTTGTGGCTCCTCTCAGATTCCAGAACTTTCTGCCACAGAAATGTGAGGAACATGTGTTTTTTTAGCCAATTTTTTAGGTTTGCAAAGGATTCTGGGTAACAGAACCAGGTCCGAGCCCCGCCAGTCACCCCTCCTTGGATTCCCCTAGGTCTCTAGTTTTCAGAAATGTACAGGTTTGGTAGGTTTCCCTAGGTGGCGGCTGAGCTAGAGGCCAAAATCTACAGGTAGTCACTTTGCTAAAAACAGCTCTGTTTTCTGTGATATGTCCACGTTGTGTTTTGGGGCATATCTTGTCGCGGGCGCTAGGCCTACCCACGCAAGTGAGGTATCATTTTTATCGGGAGACGTGGGGGAACGCTGGGTGGAAGGAAATTTGTGGCTCCTCTCAGATTCCAGAACTTTCTGCAACAGAAATGTGAGGAACATGTGTTTTTTTAGCCAATTTTTTAGGTTTGCAAAGGATTCTGGGTAACAGAACCAGGTCCGAGCCCCGCCAGTCACCCCACCTTGGATTCCCCATGGTCTCTAGTTTTCAGAAATGTACAGGTTTGGTAGGTTTCCCTAGGTGGCGGCTGAGCTAGAGGCCAAAATCTACAGGTAGTCACTTTGCTAAAAACAGCTCTGTTTTCTGTGATATGTCCACGTTGTGTTTTGGGGCATATCCTGTCGCGGGCGCTAGGCCTACCCATGCAAGTGAGGTATCATTTTTATCGGGAGACGTGGGGGAACGCTGGGTGGAAGGAAATTTGTGGCTCCTCTCAGATTCCAGAACTTTCTGCCACAGAAATGTGAGGAACATGTGTTTTTTTAGCCAATTTTTTAAGTTTGCAAAGGATTCTGGGTAACAGAACCAGGTCCGAGCCCCGCCAGTCACCCCTCCTTGGATTCCCCTAGGTCTCTAGTTTTCAGAAATGTACAGGTTTGGTAGGTTTCCCTAGGTGGCGGCTGAGCTAGAGGCCAAAATCTACAGGTAGTCACTTTGCTAAAAACAGCTCTGTTTTCTGTGATATGTCCACGTTGTGTTTTGGGGCATATCCTGTCGCGGGCGCTAGGCCTACCCACGCAAGTGAGGTATCATTTTTATCGGGAGACGTGGGGGAACGCTGGGTGGAAGGAAATTTGTGGCTCCTCTCAGATTCCAGAACTTTCTGCCACAGAAATGTGAGGAACATGTGTTTTTTTAGCCAATTTTTTAGGTTTGCAAAGGATTCTGGGTAACAGAACCAGGTCCGAGCCCCGCCAGTCACCCCTCCTTGGATTCCCCTAGGTCTCTAGTTTTCAGAAATGTACAGGTTTGGTAGGTTTCCCTAGGTGGCGGCTGAGCTAGAGGCCAAAATCTACAGGTAGTCACTTTGCTAAAAACAGCTCTGTTTTCTGTGATATGTCCACGTTGTGTTTTGGGGCATATCTTGTCGCGGGCGCTAGGCCTACCCACGCAAGTGAGGTATCATTTTTATCGGGAGACGTGGGGGAACGCTGGGTGGAAGGAAATTTGTGGCTCCTCTCAGATTCCAGAACTTTCTGCAACAGAAATGTGAGGAACATGTGTTTTTTTAGCCAATTTTTTAGGTTTGCAAAGGATTCTGGGTAACAGAACCAGGTCCGAGCCCCGCCAGTCACCCCACCTTGGATTCCCCTAGGTCTCTAGTTTTCAGAAATGTACAGGTTTGGTAGGTTTCCCTAGGTGGCGGCTGAGCTAGAGGCCAAAATCTACAGGTAGTCACTTTGCTAAAAACAGCTCTGTTTTCTGTGATATGTCCACGTTGTGTTTTGGGGCATATCCTGTCGCGGGCGCTAGGCCTACCCACGCAAGTGAGGTATCATTTTTATCGGGAGACGTGGGGGAACGCTGGGTGGAAGGAAATTTGTGGCTCCTCTCAGATTCCAGAACTTTCTGCCACAGAAATGTGAGGAACATGTGTTTTTTTAGCCAATTTTTTAGGTTTGCAAAGGATTCTGGGTAACAGAACCAGGTCCGAGCCCCGCCAGTCACCCCTCCTTGGATTCCCCTAGGTCTCTAGTTTTCAGAAATGTACAGGTTTGGTAGGTTTCCCTAGGTGGCGGCTGAGCTAGAGGCCAAAATCTACAGGTAGTCACTTTGCTAAAAACAGCTCTGTTTTCTGTGATATGTCCACGTTGTGTTTTGGGGCATATCCTGTCGCGGGCGCTAGGCCTACCCACACAAGTGAGGTATCGTTTTTATCGGGAGACGTGGGGGAACGCTGCGTGGAAGGAAATTTGTGGCTCCTCTCAGATTCCAGAACTTTCTGCCACAGAAATGTGTGGAACATGTGTTTTTTTAGCTAAATTTTGAGGTTTGCAAAGGATTCTGGGTAACAGAACCTGGTCCGAGCCACACAAGTCACCCCTCCTTGGATTCCCCTAGGTCTCTAGTTTTCAGAAATGCACAGGTTTGGTAGGTTTCCCTAGGTGGCGGCTGAGCTAGAGGCCAAAATCTACAGGTAGTCACTTTGCTAAAAACAGCTCTGTTTTCTGTGATGTGTCCACGTTGTGTTTTGGGGCATATCCTGTCGCGGGCGCTAGGCCTACCCACACAAGTGAGGTACCATTTTTATCGGGAGACTTGGGGGAACATAGATTAGCAAAACAAGTACTATTGCCCCTTGTCTTTCTCTACATTTTTTCCTTCCAAATATAGGAGTGTGTGTAAAAAAGACATCTATTTGAGAAATTCCCTGTAATTCACGTGCTACTATGGTCACCCCGGAATTCAGAGATGTGCAAATAACCACTGCTCCTCAACACCTTATCTTGTGCCCTTTTTGGAAATGCAAAGGTTTTCTTGATAGCAATTTTTTACTCCTTATATTTCAGCAAATGAATTGCTGTATACCCGGTATAGAATGAAAACGCACTGCAGGGTGCAGCTCATTTATTGGCTCTGGGTTCCTCGGGTTCTTGATGAACCTACAAACCCTATATATCCCCGCAACCAGAGGAGTCCAGCAGACGTAACGGTATATTGCTTTCGATAATCTGACATTGCAGGGAAAAGTTACAGAGTAAAACGTAGAGAAAAATTTATGTTTTTTTCACCTCAATTTCAATATTTTTCTTTTTCAGCTGTTATTTTCTGTAGGAAACCCTTGTAGGATCTACACAAATGACCCCTTGCTGAATTCAGAATTTTGTCTACTTTTCAGAAATGTTTAGGTTTCTGGGATCCAGCATTGGTTTCATGACCATTCCTGTCACTGACTGGAAGGAGGCTGAAAGCACAAAAAATTGCACAAATGGGGTATGCCCCAGTAAAATGCCACAATTGTGTTGAAAAATTGGGTTTTCTGATTCAAGTCTGCCTGTTCCTGAAAGCTGGGAAGCTGCTGAGTTTAGCACCACAAACCCTTTGTTGATGCCATTTTCAGGGGAAAAACCACAAGCCTCCTTCTGCAGCCACTTTTTCCAATTTTTTTGAAAAAAACAAAAATGTCACTGTATTTTGGCCAATTTCTTGGCCTCCTTCAGGGGAACCCACAAAGTCTGGGTACCTTTAGAATCCCTAGGATGTTGGAAAAAAAGGACGCAAATTTGGCTTGGTTAGCTTATGTGGACAAAAAGTTATGAGGGCCTAAGCGCGAACTGCCCCGAATAGGCAAAAAAAGGCCTGGCACAGGAGGGGGAAAAGGCCTGGCAGCGAAGGGGTTAATGTTGGAAGGTCTCTTTGGGATCTTTCCCACATAGGTCTGCGAGACAAGCAAAGCTTATCCTGTTCCTTTATGTCATGTTTCTCCTTCCCAAAGCAAACCTCTGTGCTGGGTAATTGTGGCTGCAGAAGAAATCTTTCTGTGTTGGCTGGACAATCAGAGTTCAGTAGATTCAGGAATGTGCAAATGGTTGATGAATTAACAATGAATGATTCACCAATGATGCTTTTCAATTTTATTTTTGAATTCTCCAAATCAGCAGAAGATCTGCAGTCTAATGGTATGGATATATTTAAAATGTAATCTCTTCATGCTCAGACTCGCAAACTGTTTATATGTTAATTTCTTGAAAACAATTGAAATAATTTATACCAACCCAAGCATGGAACACCGTTTAGTAAACTTCTACCTACATACCAAAATTAGCGTAATTCTGTTCAGCCATTTTTTTCATATTAGGACACAAAGAAATCCAATGGCAGTTAAATATGGAAATGACACTTTTGGGGCTCTCCCTCTGTTTTTGGTCTCTGCTTGATGTATATGGACAAAACCTGAGCATGAAAAACCCAAATTAGATGATTTTGTTTCAAACTGTTGTGCATATTCATCCAAAGGATCCAAAAAATAAATTGTATTTTCTGTGAAAAGTCTGACATAACCGTTACTAAGCAGGCTCTATCTATCTGACTGGCTGTCCATCGATATGTATAGTTACTGATATAAACAAATGTTAAAGTGTTGTTTTAAGTTAGGTATAGTGGTAAGACCTTCTCTTATGGAAAAAATAAATTCACTAAAAACAAAGGTTAAAACTAAGTTATAGTAAGGTGACATAGGGGGCCATTATGACCCAAGTGGTCACTAGACCGCCAGGGTCACGGTGGCGGTCGGACCATCGTGGTCACATTATGACCATGGTGAAGCCGCCACGGTCCAACCGCTGACACCACCAGGCTGCCAGGTCCCGGCGTTTGTAATCCACCAGCCTGTGTCCACCACCATGGAAATCCTGGCGGAATGGGGAATTCAGGGGAGGGCCCGGGGGGCCCCTGCACTGCCCACTCACTTGGCATGGGAGGTGCAGGACCCCCCACGCACAGCCCCATCGCACATTCCACTGCCCGAATTAGGGACAGTGGAATGCGCAACGGGTGCTGCTGCACCCGCTACACCGTCACATTGCAGCCAGCTCCATTAGGAGCTGGCTGCAATGTTAAGGCCCTGTTCCCCACTGGGCGCATGGGCGGAAACGTTGTTTCCACCCACCAGCCCAGTGGGGAAACCATACTAGGGCCGGCGGGGTTCAGGCCACCCGTGTGGCCTGATGGCGGTATGGAATTGGCGAGCGGCCCCTGCTGCTCACCAATGTGATAATGAGGCCCTAAGTCACTCAAGAACTAACAGTGCACTGGAAAATCACCAAAGTTTGAAGTGTGTCTTTTATGAGCTAACTATAACTTTCACTCTCATCACACACTGCTCATACCCTCACATACCACATCACTCATTCAATGTTAAATGCTATCATTGAGGACATCACTAAGGACATCTCAAATGACGTTGACCTTGTGTAGCTTGGTGTTGGTCTCAGGGCCAGAGGTTCAACCAGCCTGCTAAGGCTGCCCAACCCCATGACTGCACACAGCCATCAACCATGCCCTGTGCCCAACCCCCTGCATGTGCCTAAATCCTACTGCTCACATCCTCAAACAGTGTGCAACAGTTAGTTGGCCCTGTGCCCAGCCCACTGAGGTGATCAATCCCCACTGTGCACAGCAAATTGCCTACAAAATGGCATGTAGCTAAATGGTCTGGTCTGCTATTCACCCAATGTATATTTTACTTCTATTGGTACCATGGAAAAGGCATGGCAGTCTGCACATGGAGTGATCTTTGGCCTACTTTACGTCAAAACCTTTACAAACATTTAAGATCATTCACTCCACACACTTAAATTAGCTGTGTGTGCAGAGGCACTTTATTTATTTTTAACTTTGTAGTTAATTTCTCAAATTTGCTAAATTGTTTTGTGTTTGTAACTTCTTAACAGTAATGTTAAACCTTTTTTTATATTCTTTACCTTTAAAATGTAAAAGCTGATTTTTATTTTGTAACATTTTAAAAGAATTTCTTTTGTTTTTTTACAATTTATGTGATGTTCCTTTAAGTGGGCTATCTAGCACTTTATTGGCCTTACCCAAACTCATGACATTCTTTGCAGTATTTCACCAAATGTTTTCTTCCTATTGTTGCTGTTTATATTCAGTGACATCCACTTGTAAAATTGTGTCATCTTGTTGTGCTGTTGCATGATCACACTGGCACATAGCCTGCACAATATTTTTGAATGCATAGATTGATGCAATTGTTTCAGCATCCCTCATGTTCCCATTGAATATTGCCCAGAGTGGCCCTTGCCAGCTCTTAATTGTACGAGGTGCAGGTCACATTGTGGACATTTAATATTTTTCTCATGTGAAAGAGTGGACAATTGCCACGCAACCTACTTGATTTCAGGGCATCCACATTGCAGCACTAGTCAGACACAATAAACAGCTTCTTCTTGGTCAGAGATTTTACCTTGGGACTTTGGGCCAGAAGTACATACCTCTTTTCTTGTCGCAAATGGCCTGATTCACAGAATCGGGCCATTTGAGTCATGAAAAAAGCATTTTGGTATGTACAGACCCTATTTTACGATTCGGTAATCTATTTACCGAATCGCAAAATAGGTTTGCGAATCGCAATTAGGAAGAGGAGTTCCCTTCCTAATTGCGAGTCGCAGTGTGGTGTAGGATTGTTTTGTGAACGTGAATGCTGTCACAAAACAATTGCAGTTAGCACTTATTTCAAATTGGTGCAAAACCCATTCGCAAACGGGAAGTGGTCCTGATGGGACCCTTTGCTTTTGTGAATGGTTGCAAAAACATTTATTCAGAGCAGGCAGTGGTCCCATTGGCCACTGCCTGCTCTGAAAAAATGAAAAGAAAACTTTTCATTTTTGTTTTTGAAAGGCATCCCGTATTCCTTTGAAGAAAACGGTCTGCATTTAAAAAACAAATAAAACAGTTTTATTGAAAAGCAGTCACAGACATTGTGGTCTGCTTTCCTCACCAGGCCACCATCCCTGTGAGTGCGGCTGTTCCCAATGGGGTCGCAAATTGCGACCTACCTCATGAATATTTATAAGGTAGGTAATTTGCAATCCCATTGGGAATCGCAAACAGTGTCATTGACACTGTTGTACATCAGGTTTTGCGGCACGCAAATTGTGAGCCATTAAGACTCGCAATTTGCGAGTCGCAAAACCTAATATTCGTACATGTGGCCATGAGTCTCTGAAATGGAAGTTGAAATCCACCAGCAGCAAAAGGTTTCAGGTTATACCAAGGAGGTCCTCTAGACATTCATTGGTTTTGGGGGAAAGTTCCAGACAAGGATATTTGAATTTTTTAACCAAGGGAGTCTTCAAGTCGGCAAAATACTTTTGGTGCCTTTGATCAGTCCAAATTTCTAGGTTTTGACTTACCTGATTTAGAGTTTTGTGGATGGGTTTGTAAATTATAAATTAGACAGTTATCCTGTCTACCCTATTACAAGTGCATTATATCCTACTACACTTGTAATGCAGTGGCCGGAATAACCCTCACATTTGTTATAGAGTACCCATCTGACAAACTATAAATCAGCCTCTTAGTAGTAGCTCAGAAACCTTAAGTGAAACAAGGTTGCAGGTTGTATCCATTGATGAGTTTGCCAAGGCCAGATACCCAAGGAAATGGAGTTGCTGCTACAGAGAAGTTACAAGCATGAGAAACCGGTTTCTCCAGCCCAGTGAAGTCATGCCTTGGGCAGATTGGCTTGTGCGGTTGATCTCAGTCCTCCAGAGGTCTGGAAGCCCTAAACTCTTTCCAGAGTTGTTAGAAGTCCATATAGACATAGCCAAGTGTCTCAGGACCCCAGGAACAGCACTTGGGATTAAGACTCACTGAAGTAGAGATCACCAGCAGGGGCTAGCCCATGTCCAGTTGCTATGCCCTACATTTGGTGAAACACACAGAGCTTGGCACTATGTACTATTTTGCAAGGGTGTGTGCAGTTCACCCAAGCAGCCAAAATTGCAGTACAGCAGAAATTAAGGAAAACAGTGCTACATATTAATAGATGTGGTACTGTCCCTTTCATGAAACGTGGTGCATCAAGTTTGTTAGGTGCACTATGTTCGGTGAAAAGGCAATACATATATTTCATGCTTCACTGCATTACATCAAAGTCAGAACAATAGAAAACTTCATAACTTCAAAAAAAGTACTCTCTTTTTCACTGCCTTGCAAACTGTTTATTATGTTAATCATATGTATTTCTATTGAAAGATAACCTTTCTAGTAGAATACCAATGATTTAGCATTTTCCCAACCTTCTATGTACAGTAGGCAATGACATTGTCTGTTGGTGATAGAATAAAGCATTTTGAGTTAATGTACAGTGGACTACAAAGAGTTGTCTTTTCACTTTTTAAAGTGGAATCTCATCCTAAAGCTACTTGTGTCAGCCTACATTTTTGACACATTAGGAAGGGTGCTTCCAAGGGGTTCCATGTAGGTGGAGCTCTGATTTATTTCTTGGGATGTAAGCCGGGAAAGAAAAGGTGTCTCTAGATACGAAATGTTGAAACTCCCTCCCACCTGACTTTAAAGAATGATGAATTTCTAGAATATGCAATTCCCCAGCTTAAAGCCTATTATGGTGTTCTGTTTGAATTTGGCTTTTCAGGCTCATGTGTTAGGAAGCAGAGGTAAGTTATTTTGGTTTGAGTTTGGATTTTCCTGTCACACAGTACACTCATCACGCAGACCAGAAGAAGTGAAGGATCTACAACTGTTTACAGACTGAATGATTTTCAGTACTTTTCAGATCTACTACCAGATTTAATTTTGCACATTTTCAAAGCAACTAAAAAAAATAGTCCACATACTGTCCCCCAGTCATACACTGGATGAGGAAGGTGGAAAGTCAATATTCAGTCCACTTTCTAAAAGTGATTCTGACTCCTTTGGCTGGTCTAGCAGTAGCCCTCTTTTCAAGCACCTTGTCGGGGGTGTTCTACCGGGTTCAACATGGCTCATGATGTGAGTAAGGAAAGTAAAAACGTCTCTAGATGTGAAATGGTAAACTGCACAGTAGGAATGTGGTGTATTATGCAATGATGCTGCTGGTTAGGCTTCACTATGTTATACTCTCACAATACTCCAAAGATGGTCCTTTGGATTTACAATAATAAATCCTTATCTCAGTCCTGGTAGTGTGGCAAAGAGCAGTCAGGCTTTACTAGCGGGACATGTGTTACGCATTTTAGAGTACTGACGTTGACGATAAGTCATTGACACAACCCAAAAGAAATCAGGACACCAATTTATAAAAATAAAGGATATTTTTAAATTATTTTAGGCATGAATACAAAGTAAGTCAGATACGTATAACCCGGAGTTGTGGATTTTGAAAGGAAAAATAATTCAATACAGTTCAAGCTGTCAAACGTTTACTATTGTGATCAATGGGGAAAATCACAAGTGAAACTCAGTCACTAGCAGGGTGAGTTTGGAGTAACCCACTGGTAGTTAAGGTTGTTCCGGTCCCAGAACCAAGCTGTGACAGTCAGACCAATGTTACCTTGCTCGTGGGACCAGGGTAAAGAGGAGTCCTAGCTGTCTTTGAGGCTAAATGTTGGGGCGCTGGGTGCTGAAATATGATTCTTGTGTCACTTGGTCACATACAGGTCGAGTTTGTGGGAGCCCACTGGGGGTTGAGCTTGTGTGGGCTCCTGGACCAGAGATCATCAGGCAGAACAGCTCTACTTAGCTCGGGCGTCTCAGGTGCAGAGGTGTGCTTGCCTATCTGTGGTGCTGAACAGGAGATGTAGTTGCTAGCTTTACCGCAGAGATGGTGCAGAAGAGAAAACAGATGCAAAAACTCGACAATGGAACCACTGGTGATGTCTGATGTAGGTGTGGTGGTGTACCCTCGGGTTGCAGCGTCGAGTAAAGGTGGTGATGACCGGACTGGCCACTAACAAGCCATGGTAGTGGTGAGGTGGAGGAGAAGCTAACGCCTATTCCTGAGGTCCTGAGGAAAACAGTAGCCAGCTGTAACTTGCTGGAGAACTAGACACGACTTCCCACAATATAGTAGACCACTAGCTTTTGATCCCTTGGAGAGTCCAATGGTTGGTGCATCTTCAGTTTTGGTAGGTGCTTTTTACCTGCGGTGGGCAGGGGACTTATGCCTCTAGTCCAGGGAGTCTAGTCTTGCTTGTGGCTCACAAAACCTTCCTGCTTGCTGGGGGAACCAGTCTTTGGTCCAGGATGAGCCACTGTTGAGCAGTTCCAGGAAGGTTGCCACAGGTTCGAGGTATCAGACCTGTGGTCTTCTCTTGTCCCTTCTTTGCAGGTTAGTTTTTAAATTATTGTTTATTGCAATTTGTCAAATACATACATGGTTCCAAGTCAATGTTCTCCTTTGTTTACATTGCTGATAAGTAGCCATTCATTGAAAATTAGCTCAATCAGCCCATGGGTGGTATGAAATATGTCATATGCTCGAACATACAATAACTCATAAGAACGGAAGGATAAACTGACAATTTCAGTCTTGAGAGCAGGATACCTCTATGATGTGTGCAGGCATAGGATCTGGGGGAGAGTTTATCCGTGGCCACAATTCCTCAAAGAGGTAAAGGGGAATGGTGCACCCCCTTTTAAGAGTGGGGTCAGGTGCTGCATGGCAAGACTGATCACCCTTGGCTCTATCCAACATAAGAAGCGGTGTGCTCGACCTATTGTGCCTAAGCCATTGTATATATTTAGTCACTGTCAGCCTCATTACCATCACCTCACACAACCCTACTAGCGGCTGTTGTGCGTGTTCAGGCCATGGTTGGGGCCAAACTCACCCCATCTCCCTGTATGTCTTCATTGCAGGTTGTGGAGTCTGATGGGTGTTCCCATTCAGCCACCACCTCAGACCAGAGGTCGGGTATCACCCTTCTGCACCCTTCCTGGGACTCCTCCCACTGATGAGCTCTCTCCTCTGCCCCGGGCCACAGAGATACATCTCTAAGCCATGTCTCAGTATTAGGCCCCAATTGGCTTTCCATGCCATTGCTATTTGCCTTTTAACCAGGATTAATGCTATGTCTATGAACCTATTTCCAGCCTTCGTGTGTTTAGGTCATGGAAATGCTCCAGTAGGCACCCCTCAATATTATTCTTGAGTGTTCTGCTCAAAGTATTATTTAACTTTGTCAGTACCGTCCCCCAGTATGTCTATAGGCGGGGCATTGCCAGGTCATATGTCAAAAGTCTGCATAGGGGATGACAACGGGGGGCATCTCCCAGTGTCTCCCCCATATATGACCCCTATTTTATGTGGTGTCAGATATGTTCTATGTGTGAAATTGAACTGTATGTACTTGAAGCATGTACTACAGGATACCCTATGTGGGTATGCTAGCAGATTACTCTATTCAGCATCCGTAAGGTCCTGGCCTAACTCGATTTTCCATTGTGCTCTTATTGCATCCAACAGTCTCCTAGCATGTGCATTGAGTGCCCTGTAGAACCATGTGATTAAGTATCTACCCAACCCCATCGTCAACATAAGTGAAGTACAGCGTGTGTCAGTTGTTCTTCGGCCCCAACCCCTCAAAGCTCCTGAAATGTTTGTGTGAGCACATAGTACATGAGGAACTGGTCCGGGATAGGCCGTCTATGGTGGTTAAATCCATCATTAGGATGAGGTTGTCCATGTGAAAGCAATCACACATTGTGACTACCCCTGCCATTGTCCACACACTGATCTGTCTGTGAAAAAGGATAATGATTCCTCCTGCAGTAACCCCACCAGAGGGAGGAAGGGTGCATACAGTGTGTTGGTTTTCTGCCATTTACTTCAGCTGTGCCCGCAATGTAGGGCCATAAAGAGAAGGACACCTGGCTGTGGGATTCTCAGTTTGTAAATGAGTAATCTGACCAATAAGGCCAAGTGGTTTGGTTTTGACGCAAGCAGGCCTAGTTCTTCTTGTCTGGACCCATCTAACCATATGGTGATCCACTGAAGTTGTGCTGCCGCAAAAACCAGCTCAAAGTTGAGAGTTCCCAGCTCCACTTTGAGGGGTGGAAGTCAGAGATTATTGAGCGCATCCCTGTGATGAATCTGTCCCAAAGTAGATCTCTGAGTAGGGAGTTCAGCTGCCTAGACCAGGTGGCCGGTGTCTTTACTGGGAGATTTGTTGAATGATAAAGCAAACAAGGGAGCATGACCACATTGGATAGTGCTATACGCCCCATAAGGGACAGTTTAAGTGATCTCCAAAAGGGTACACAGGACTTGAGTGAATGCTCGCACAGACCTTCAAGCTCATGGAAGATCTGGATGCCCAGATATTTAAATGTATGAGATGCCCAGGTGATATTGGGTAGGCATCAGGCCAGTCTGGAGGATATTTCTGGCCACCTGGAACAAGCTCAGATGACTTGAATGCCTAAATCGGACCCATACTCTTCCAGGTATCACAGTGTGGGAGTAATGTCTTCCTGGCAACACAACAAGATGATGGATGGAGTGCTGAAACTTTTCAGACACTCACCCCCAGTCACAGATGTGGGTGAAATCCATTGTTCTTTTGCTCACCATGCACCCCAGTTTTGACCTAGCCATATGCAAATCAGTCTTTACCATGTTCCCCATGGGAACAGTTCAGCCTGAACTGCCAGGTCAGGTCCTCCCTGACCGGAAAAAAGCATCCTGGGCCAGTTTCGGGGTATCACCCCTCATCAGCCAGGCTAGCTTGAATCCAGTGGCACAGTGAGGAAGGGGTCCATGTCTGGGCATACCCTGGCTACTTAGGGTGAACATAGCAACACAACAAGATGATGGATGGAGTGCTGTAACTTTTCAGATGCTCACTCCTGCCACAGATCTGGGTTAAATCCATTGTTCTTTTGCTCACCATGTCACCCCAGTTTGGACCAACCCATTTGCACATCAGTCTTTACCATCGTCCCCATGGGAACAATCCAGCCCGAACTGCCAGGCCAGGTCCTTGTTGGACCAGCAACAAGCATCCTGGGACTGGTTTGGGGGTATCCCCCCTCATCAGCAAGGCTAGCATGAATCCAGTGGCACAGTGAGCAAGGGACCCATTTCTGGGCATTCCCTGTCTTCCTCCCCATTCTGCAGGTAAATGTGCAGGTCATGTGAGTAGAGAGAAATATTCTGCTTTTCCTGTCCACCATTATCCCCTTGCCTTGCCCCATTGCTGAAACCACTCACCAGCCATTCTATTGCAATCACAAATAGAAGGGGTCTAAAGGGCAGCCCTGTCTTGTGCCCCAGTAGATATCATATTGCTCAGAGACTGTGTGGCCCATCTTGACTCTGGCTCTAGGGCATGTAAACAGCAATCTAACCCATTTGACCCAGCCATCACCCACTTCCATGCAAAGCATAACCACCTCCAGGAAGTCCCACTGCACGGTATTGAATGCCTTTTCCAAATCTACCCACATAAACATGGCCTGAGAGTTGGTCTGCACTGCTCAGTGGTAGATGGTGTTATATAATTGTCAAAGATTCAGGGAAGTGTTCCAGGTCGGGATACCCATTCTGGTCTGCATGAATCAGCTTGTGCATATTCATCAAGAGCCCAGTAGACAGTGCTTTACTGAGGATTTCAAAGTCCATGTTGAGCATGGATAAGGGTCAGAAGACCACGGTTGACACACCTGGTGACGATGACTTAGGTAACGGGATGGTGAGAGCCTCTATGGTTGTGTCCAGGGATAGCTCCAACGAGAGTGCCACTGCATAGAGTGTTTCCAATCACAGTGTCAATTCTCTAGTGTAAGTCACATAGAACTGCACCGGCCACATGTCTGGACCTTGGAATTTACCGTTTGTCATGTTGCTAATTACATGTGTGATTTCCAGGGCCGTAACGGGGCCCTCTGTCCTTCTGCCACATCCACATGAAGACATCAAGGTGACAGTTTGTGAAGGGGATCACCAGAGGCCTTCTGTAAGTCCATCCTAGGGAGACTATACAATGCAACATAATAATCATGGAATGCCAAATTAATATCCTTGGGTGTGTAAAGTGTGTCACCCTTCGGGTAGAGTAATCTCATAGTGAGGGTGCTGTTGCCCTCTGGTCAGAGAAGCCAGTCCAACAATCTCCCTAGTTTACCTTGCTCTTTGTGGGCTCTACTGACATAGTCCTTGTAATTTTCATGCCCGTGGCACTCCAAGGCAATGCTATATTGCTCCCTAGCCTCTAATAGCTATTTGGTGGCTGTCGGATCAGCCCCCAGTTTGTTATCCAACTTATGGAGTGTGTCGTGTAAGAAATGTTTTACTGTCTAGGTCAGGCAATGCCCTCGAACTGCCACCTTGAGCACCTCCCATTCCACAATGCAACTCAAGGCTGTTCCCTGGTTTGTGGCCCAATACTGTGCTATGGCCTCCCGTAGGTTTTACTGAAAGGGGACATTGGAGAGGACAGATGTATACAGCCACCACATCAGGGTCAATGGATGTCCATTAGTTGGCTGAAACAATAATAAAAGTGGACTATGATTGGAAAGAGTGTGGCCTACGTACTCTGTGTGTGACAAAGTGGCACGGGTATATAGAAGAGACAGCAGGCCGGTCTCGTGTGCACCTGGTATAAATCAGAATGGAAGGAGTAATCCCTATTCATGGTAAATTGTGTTGCCATATGTCCTCCAGTTCCCAATGTGTCAACCAGTCCCCCAAGCCTTCAGCTGTTTCATGAGCAAAAGCCCCTGTCATTGGCGGGGTGCAGCCATCTAGAGTGGTGTTTAACACACAAATAAAGTAGCCCCAAGGAGAAGCTCTCCCCCAACATCCGCTCCAGTTGTGTTGAGATCAGTTTCAAGTAGGGTATAATCTTGATTTGGTGCATATATGCTTCCCAACACCACCGGACACCCCACAGTCTTCCCTCCACCAGCACACATCTACTACAGTGCTTAATTTGGTCTTGTTGTTTCCGGTGATGAGCACCGGCACTTATTTTTTAGGGCCGGCACTTATTCTTCTGCCCCAAGCATTTGCTGTGAGCAAAAGACACATATGGGAAAGACAGAGGAAGAGAAAAACAAAAAAGTGTCACAATGGGAGAAAGAAGACAGCTGCAAGAGTGAGCTGGGGGTGCAGGGAGTTAGTGTAAATGGATTGAAGAGGCCCGAGATGACCTCAGGATTACGCTGCCTCATTATTCCGTGCTCCCACGTTGAATTGCAGCAGCCACGTGTTTAAGAGGAGGGCTTTGAGTACCGGCACATTTTTATTTACATATTAAGCACTGATCTACTGTCTTTATTGATTTGAACAGTTGTGGTTTCAAAAGGTACCTCCACTGTAACCCAAATGAGCTCTCTACATGCAAAAGCAGAATATGTTGTGGCGGGTATTTGCCCCTGCTATTGGTGCTGCAACCAGTCTGCCTCCACACTCATGAGTTGTGTCTCCTAAAACATGGCTCTGTGCACTCCATGCCTTTTGAGGAACATGTGGAACTTGTGTCGCTTCACCACTGACCCCATCCCCTGGATGTCCCACATCATTAATGTGATGTTATGTTGTGTGTGGGTCATGAGGGCAAAAAATGGGGGCCAGGAGTGCTCAAGAGTCCAGCATATGTGCACCTATAAACTAGCAATTTATAACCTAGGTATGCAGTTCCCAAAAAGAAAAAGAAAAAGATAAAGAAAATGAAAAAAAAAACAGAAAGAGGTCAGACCACGCCAAGGACAGAACGGAAACCTGTTCCTTTATGAAAAAGAGCCCGCACACACTTAGATGGGTCTCATGCTTCAACATAGGGCCTGCTCCTCGTCAAGCCGGTGCTGCAGTGCTCAACGGGCGCCCACAAGGGGGCTCTTTGGCAGAGAACTTTATTCCAAAGCCATATGTTAAGTATGTGTGTGTGTGTGTGTAGGGCCTATAATGTAGATTGGTGTATAACAGAGAGTAAGTGCAACAAAGTAAATCTCTAAAATGGATAAGTAGTCCTCTAAATGGAATTTTATTAAATGAGTCTACTTGCCAGGTTACAAACTTGGTGGCTATCAAAAAGACACAATGATCAATGATAGATGTATTGGAAAACATGTTCAACATGTTTCTTGCTGTAGATAAGTCCGAAATGATCAAATGGCAGTTCGTCAGGACCAATATTGCCCTAATCAACACAGTGGTTGGAATCTTATTAAAAACAAAGGTATCTATTCCCAGTTAATCTCTTAGTGGTAAAATGCTATCTACACAAAAGTCATTGTGAAGGACTGGCGGACCTGTAAAATAGAAACAAATGAAAAATTACTTTGGCCACCTGCTAATCAATGAAAAAGTGGTATAAGTGCAGCATGCTGCTACCAGTATCAAGCGCCTAGCACAGTGAATGATAACAACCCCAAGCACATAAAACAAGTGGCATATAGATTTCACACACAATGTATTGCAAGACGTGGATGAGAACTCACCCACACAGGGTAGCTGTGCTACATCCTTGTTCAGGAGCAGAGCATATGCTGATTTAGCATCCTGTAATCAAAACAGGGAAGAAGGCATGTGGTGTGAATCAAAGGTGTGGGACCAACGTACTGCTCAGTCTCATAGACAACCTCTGATTATACTCACAAAGTCATTGCATGGACTCCACTGCACAACCTACCCTGGCTCTGCCTCATCGGAAGTAGAGAAGCAGCCATGGCAGGTGGTTTAAAAATTCTTAGCCCACGACCCACAGGTGGGTTTGTTTATTATCCCCAGACGAGTAGAACAATTACTATTAATACTGATAGACCCAAAATGTTGGAGGACCGTAAATGCCCCGAAGAGGGAAATCAGGCAAAATAATTTTAAAGAAAAATAGCAGTGGCCCCCAATTATCTCTACCGTCCCAAGGGCAATAGCCAAGATTTACATCCCCCAGGGAATTAAGCCACTTGCGTCTCACCATGTATGCAGTCAGGCTAATTGCCCTCTAAGTTAAAGGGCGTGCCATATTATAATGATGTAAAACAAACTAGAAGCCTAATGCTCCTGATAAAGGAGGTGAAGTTAATACACCCCAAGTATAAAACACCGGTATCTTGAACGGTCGGTGTGGTTACCTTCTCTAAGACGAGAAACCGTATTCCAGCCAGAATGGCATTGAAGTACATTACGGCATAGCTAGCAATACCAGTGCTCCTCTGCAGAAAAATAGGTGCCATCTTAGAACATAATTGTTTCCATTATATCAGCACCTATCTCAGGACATACTACTGGCTCAACATAGGCACAAGGCACCAGAATGGAAATGACAGTGGCAGCACGTATGTTCTTGTCATAACTATTTTCATGCACAGTGAGTTAGCAATTCATGGTCAACAACTCCAGTATGCCTCTGCACACAAACGGGCACCATCTTGAAACATGTTCTTTTCCAATATATCAACACCCATCTCATGATGTATAAATGCTTCCTCACAGGGGCCAGGCACCAAGATAGAAATGACAATGGTGGCACATAGGTATATGTCTATTGTCACGAGTGCACCCGCATGTAAAGTACCCATATATGTAATAATCATTCATGGACTCATAAAATATATAACCCTGGAAGAAGGTTATGTTTGCCAAATCCAGAAAGAGAGTCTCATAACTGAATGTGTCAGCTGGAGGGAGGTGAAGAGTTCTGCTATTTTTAATGAGTGCTCTTATTCTTGGCTCTGTATACTGAAACTAACCATCCCAAAAACTATCCTGCCACACGTCACTGGGCCCTTATCTATCCTCTAAATTTAGTATCAACGCATGAGACTGCATCTACTAAACAAGTATCTATCTTTGTGTGAGAGATGGCAAGGTGGAGCGATTAGATTGTAATCTCACTCCATGCAATCTCATCATTAAGTCCCCTATGTGAGCTGATAGCCAGAAGATCTAATTGTGTTCCCTTTTAAAAAGGGTTACTTGGAATATGTATGTGTGTGCCTCCAGAAACGTCCACTGTATCTCATTGGGGGAATGGCCCACTGTCAAAAAGTGTGCAAACATTATGGTGCTTTCTCTCTTGCAGCAGATGCTTCTCTGATGTTCCATGACACGTGTCTTGACAGGTCTTGTTGTCATGCCTATATATTTGTTGTCGCAAGGGCATGTCACCATGTACATACAATTTCTTGTATTGCAGTTTGTGTATGCTCTCTGTTGCGATGTGAATGTAGCTGTGAGTTTGATCTCTTTTGTTATTATTGGGAATGTCTCTTTTTCTTTCCCTTCCTCTTTCTTTTCCATGGCCTGAATCTGTCCTGGAAGGAACTGCACACCTTGGTTATATATGCAATAAAACTACCTTTCTGCCATTCCCTCTTTCCCACCCCCACACCTCAGCAGTCACCTCTCATTACCCAACCCTCCTGAGACAGAATAACTCAACAACAATTGTCCCAAATCTCTGGCCCCACAGCAGTGCAGCAATGGCTGGCTGCCCAAACTTGGATAAACTGAGGTGCAAGTAACATGTGTTTCTATAATTCTGGCACCTTTGGAATAACAGTGCAGGGTAGGCTCTAGTAAAAGCTCATACTCAAAGTCTCCAGTCATCGTCTGTCCCAATGCGCTGTTCACCACACTGTGGGGTGCCTGAACAAACATCAAGGAGCAGATTGTGCACTCTGCAGAGGGTTCTCAGTGGCACTCCCTTGCGTCTTTTTCCCTATGCACCTGGTCGCATCGGGCAGAGGTGCTAAAGAAGGTCATCTGCATATTGAGGACTTATCTTCGGAGCTAAGCCGCCATCAAGTTCTAGGATGGGAAAAGGAGAAAATTTCTGAGCCCTTCCTCTCCCAGTGCCCTTTTCACCTCTACAAAGGAAGCCCATTTGCCTTGTACTGCAGCAGTGAGGTCAGGAAACAGGGACACTTGTCCATTGCCCACCCTAAATGGGATGTCTGTTTGCTCCTGTTGCAGTAAGGAGTTTCTTTCTTGATAGTGCAGCAACTTAGCCACACTAGTCTAGACGGGCACCCCTGGGCCCGGAAGCTGAGCCAGGAACCTATGTGCCCATTCTAGGGCACAGAATTGTGTGAGCTGAGTGGGGGCCACCTCCATTTTCATCCAATTCTCAAGGTAGGCCACCTTATCTGGTCCCTCAGAGCCCTCAAGGAGGCCCACAATTCAGATGTTGTTGCACCTATTGCACCCTTTTGTGTCTTCTATTCGGTACACCAGTCTGCATACTCAGTTTACTAAGCCTGTCAATTGCATTTTCAGTGCCTGTTGAGCTAGTTGCAGGTCATGTATGACTGCCTCAGAGTCTTTGACTTTGTCTGCCAATTTGTGGTGGTCGGCATGCAACAAGCCGAACTCCACCGACACCATGCTGATCTCCCTCTGGAGGGTGGTTTTAGAGTCTTTGATGGCACCCAGGGTTTTTTCTAGCATCAACTGCAATTAGTGGGGGAGGGGATCAAGGGACACCTCAGTATCCTGCTTGCCATGTTGTTCTTCTGTCATACTTTGCTGTGGACCAGGTGCCTTGGCTTTAGATTTGCCCATCTGCTTGCCTTTGTTTGTGGCCCAAGACAGGTCCAGCTTCCATTCCAGTCATGCGTAGTGGGCATCTAGATAGCAAGTGCTAGTCAGATTGTTTGGCTCCCACTAGCTTCTCTTAATGCAGTTAACACCATAGTGGGTTCAGGTATTGTGTAGCCATACCAGGCGCTCTCCCGGACAGAGCCATCTGTTAGGCCCCAAGGATTGTTCTTCAGTAAACTGCTCTCCTCATGTGGGCTCCATGAAGAATACTGCTCCCAGGGTGCATTAATTTACTACACAAGGTCTCAGGAGGGTGTGCCAGAACTATACCCTCTTCACCCTCTCTGGAAAAAGTGCACTGTGTCCATAGGGACGGAGTCCCCACTGATGACACTCTGCATGCTGCATGGACCTTCAGAGGAATGTTGTCTCTGGGCAGGGCACAGTTTTGCCCTGTTTTTTTGGATGCAGGGTTGTCTTTACCAGCCACCAGCCTGTGGTAGCACATATGGGGATATGGGATTAATTTGCTGCCCAGGGCCACCGCTGTTTAGCGTGCAAGCTCCTTATCAGCATTCATTAGGTGCAGAGTGACCCTGAGCCTCCCAGTTGAATGCAACTAAATTCAACCCCCTCAGCTTAGCAATGGCAGGCGGCCTAACCCTGGGTCCAGAGCACCCCACAACCGCCATGTTGGCCAGTGTCTCCTTTCTTCGCAAGTTGTTTGCAAATCTGAGGTTCTGGTATCAGGGGTGCCATAAATCCTAGATTTAGGGGCATTGGGGAGTAGGTGTAAGTAGCCAATGTGGCTAATCTGTCCCAGAGGTGACTACATCTTGTGGGTTGTGGTACCTTTTCTGCTCAGAACAATCTATATGTCTTCTTCAGCTGTACGAACCAGGCTGCCCACCCTAGAGGTGTGGCTAGCCTTCTGGAGGGTGTGAGTCTCCTGACTAACTAATTTTCCCTACTTCCCAGGTGGATATGTGCATGGGGACAGCTTTTTTTCTCTACTGGGAGACAGGCTGCTTTCATATCAGAGGCGGTGTGCCCTTTGAATCTCACCGGCTTGATGTGCCACTGCACTAACCTTCTTGGGAGGAAGGTGTGACCTTCTTCCCATCTGTGCCATTGTCCTGACTCCTGTGTTCTCACTTCTGCCTAGTTAGTCAGAATCCTGTCTTGGTGGCAGCAGCTGTGTACTGGCAGCCAGAACACAGAAATAATTGGGGCAACACGGTGGGTAACTTCTAAAGATTCTCGCTGGTTCCATGCCACATCGCCTTCAACACAAGATTTGTGTCAGAGGTGGGAAGGCACAATGTTTGATACCGTATGGAACTGGTGATCTCAGGTTTGCCTGGGTACCAACCCATGTTATCCTACGAACTATCATTCACTTATAGGGTTCTTTAATGAAAAGGCCACTATAGAGACATATAAACTTGCACTTATATGTCCACACCTTTAATATAATGTACCCTGCCTTCTGAGCTGAAGAGACCTTCCTTAGGGGTGACTGACATATATTAAAGATAGTACTTTGGCTGTGCCATACATGATGTGGGCACAGTTGAGCTTTAGCAGTTTGCACTGCTCCTGCAATCTGCAATGGCAGTCCTGCTCACAGTAGTGTACTTGTGTCACTTAGGATGGCACAAACTGTGCTTCATGCCCTAGTGATCCTTTAACACCTATTTCTGGGTACCACTGGTACCATATAGTAGGAATGTATAAAGGAGTTAAAGTACTTTACAATTGGGGCTACCAAGACACATGTACCTATTTGGGGAGAGAGCACAGGCACTAGGGCCTGGTTAGCAGGCTGTTGTGCACTTTCAGACACATAACCAACAGGATCTAGGGCTAAATGTGTGGGGGTGACCTTCAAAAAAGGGCCCTTTCCTACATGCCTAAAATCCAACTTTAGAGGTTGCTGGCTTTCTAGAACACCTTGAGTATGATTCACAAAGGAAACTTAAACTTTTGAGTAAGTTTACACTTTTTAATAAGTTTAAGTTTTCAGTATGTAAAAACTGCACTTTTGTACATTTTTGTAGTAACTCCAACACTATAAGTGGTCTGCCACTGGTACTGTATCTCTGTCCTATAACCAAAATAACAAAGGTAGGGCCTTAAAATGGAATCCCTAGGAAATAATTTTAAAATACATTATTTAAAATAGTTAAAAAATATAACTAAAATGATTATATAAATATTTAATATTAAAATAGTGCATGATTATGATTGAATTTTGAAATATTTATAATTGATAAATTAAATTGACCATAGGGTTTCCTCACAGGCAGTACAAATAAGCTAGATGCCTTGTAGTTATTACTAAAATGTCAGCATTTTTAGGTATGATTCACAGTAAAAGCTAATCTGTTTGGTAGAAATGACTGTATTGCTGTTTTTTAAGGATGTTTTCACCACTTTACCCTCATTAGGGACTTGCACTTGGGTGTGTGAACATTGTGTGCTCTGCCCTGCACTATTTTTCAGAGTTTTCCATTTTAGGGACAGTTAGCAAAAAGAAAGCATAACATCGTGAGGAAAAGAAAGAGCTGACTCAGGAGCAAGAGGAGTCCACCAGAACCAAGCCAGAGGCCTTTAATTGTTTTACAATTTCAGCTGGTAAGAAGAAAAATCAATGATGGTTGCAATATGCAACTTTATCCATATGTCAGTAGGGGTACTAGTAAGAAGTTATTTTTGGGGACATGATTAAGGGTAAAATACCTTAGATCCTGGCATTCAAATCAACTCACTGGTGCCAAAGATGTGAAAAAGAACAGGATGCTTCTTCCACAGGGGCAAGACCCTCTCTGCATCCTGGAGACTCTGTGCCAATTAAAGTCTTGGAAACCCAGAGGGATGTAAATTCTCTGTATGCCTTTATTGGCATTCACTTCCCCAAGTGCTGCAAAATTATATTTAGTGGGGATCGGAGGTCCGGAGCTCGACACTAGCTTGTATCTGCTCACTAATCATACTGCAAAAAGTTATTTTGTTTGGATCAAAGTTTAGATGTCCCACCCTAAAAAACTATAAACTCTAGAAAAAATAGAAAAGTATTTCAAAATTACCAAAAAGTTCCTTCTTAAACCACCTTCTTTGGTAAAAAAAAACAATAGATGTTTATGCCTTAATGTTAAACCATGTTAGTATATTTTAGTGGGTAAATGTAATATTCTTTGGCACAATGATGTACAACGTACAAACATAAAACCAGATTAATTGTGGAGGTTTTGTCTTACCTTTGTAACCTAAATTTGGTCCAAAAATGTGTGGTCCAATCCTACTGCAGAGGACAAGCTCCCCAATGCGCACATCTTTCTGCTATGGCAGTGTGGAGTTGGTGGCAGGGCCTGGTCTCTGGCAAGACTATGCCCCCAGTCCTGCCAGGGATACCCAACCTACCACTGTGCATGGCCTTCAGCCATGTATAACAGAGGGATTGGAATCACGGTTTGTGGCCAACCCCATTACTACTATCCAACCCCCACACTGGAAATAGCCATTGGCAATGCACAGTGGGAAGATGGACACAAGGTCTGGCCTTTGGCCAGTCCCTTTGCCGAAGCCCTCAATGGGTGCCTTACCCCCTTTGCTTATGGGCGTTGGTGGTAGGCAGGTAATGTCTGTGCAGGGTACAAAAGAGGCCAGAAACCAACATGTAGTAGTAGATGTAGTTGATTTGTGCATTAATATGTAGTGTTACTCAAAGAAGTGTGCCTTTTATGCCTTTAAGTCTTTCCGAAATTGGAGAAGTGTTAGAGTGGTCCTCATGAATAAAAGGATGTTGTTCCAGATCCTGGGAGTGTAGCTAGAAAATACCTGCTGCCTTGTTTTTACATCTTTACACTTCTTAGTTTGAGTCTAATGCTCTGGATGCAGGTGTGCAAAGAGTCACCTGAGATAATGAGGGGTTCTGCAAGATAAGCAGGGCTGCTGTTTGTGATTTACTTTCTAAATCATGCAGGTATTTTAGAGGATGATGTACCCCAGGCGTTTAGAGGAAGATGTATCCCAGAAGTGAGAAGTGACTTCTTCTATCATAACAGATGTTATGAAAGCATATTTTTTCAAGACATGGATGACGATTTTCGCAATTTGTGCCATGCAAAACGCTACCTACATCTGGCCCTAAATTATATAGTATAACCACATGCTCCTCCTGGTGTTAGCTGTTGATCTCATTAGTCCACACGTTAAGAGTATAGGCATGATTAACATTTTGAATCCACTGAAAAGTAGTCACTGGCAAAACTGCTAAGTTTAAACTATGATTTTCAATACTTTTCAGGCGTACATTTAAGATGCAATTTGCACATTGTCACAGGTACCTAATGCTGTTTTATGCACATTGGTATCTAGTATATGCAGGTTTTCCAACTTCCTATGTTGTACTTTGTATAGCAAAGCCATGCACAGTGTACAAAGAAAGTGGAAAGTATGTTTTCAGTCCACTTTCTAAAGGTGATTTCCACTCATTCGGTAAGCCTTTTCCGGCAATTCCATAGGGGTTCAGCTCCAATTTCTATCTCAGGGTGCAAAAGAGAAAACTAAAGATGTCCCTGAATGTCAAATTTACACCGTACCTCAAGCCTGCCTCCAGAGCATGCTGACTTTCTAGAATGTGCAATTTTCAGACTTAAAGCCTATGTTGGGCTGTACTGTTTGATTATGTGTTTTTCACATGAATGTGTTAATAAGCAGGGGCAAGTTTCTTCAATTTGAGCATGTATTTTCCTGTGTCATCTACCCACGTCATCTCAGAGATCAGAAGATTAGGCTCTATGACTCTTTACAGATTAAATGATTTTAATTTCTTTTCACACGTAGTTTCAGACTTCATTCTGCATATTTTTTCTTGTTACTAATGGAGCAACCCATGTACTATTCTGTGGGATAAACTCCTCCTTCTACTTCTTGACATATAGGCCCTCATTACAAACTTAGCGGTAAATGCCACCTACTGCCGTGCTGACGGCCACCAACATACCGTGACAGAGGCGGTATACCGCTTCGGGTATTATGACCCACACAGAGAAATCTGCCACTATAGAGACACCCCCACAAGTCCGCCAGCCCAAAAGTCAGTGATAAACTGGCAGTGCCAAAACCCACACCGTTACGCCAACAGAAATACGCCCACAGTATCAGGGCCCACGAATCACTGCAGCAGTGTTTCAACTGCGGTAAACCATTGGCGGTACACACCGCTGCGCTCATAATACACACACACTAACAAAACTACACCACATTGGACAATTCAAACTACACATACCTGACACACATACACACACCACACCCACACACTCAGACCACTATAAAACACCCACCCACAATCATTTCAATGAAAAAAAAAGATTGCTAACTGAGAGAGACAAGCCAGGAGCACCCACTCAATCTGAGCCACAGAACACCATCTACGCACCTCACAGCACACACCCCAACACATCACCCCACACACCCTCACACATACCACTCACACCCCATCCATGGCACCCCAAAGACACCCCAGGTTTTCAGAGGAGGAGCTATGGGTCATGGTGGAGGAAATCATCCGGGTAGAGCCACAGCTATTCGGATCACAAGTGCAGCAGACATCCATTGCAAGGAAGATGGTGCTATGGCGGAGAGTCGTGGACAGGGTCAATGCCGTGGGACAGCACCCCAGAACAAGGGATGACATCAGGAAGAGGTGGAATAACCTATGGGGGAAGGTGCGTTCCGTGGTTACAAGACAACAGGTAGCTGTACAGAGGACTGACGGTGGGCCCCCACCTCCTCCCCCACAACTAACAACTTGGGAAGAGCAAGTCTTGGCAATCATGCATCCTGAGGGCCTCACAGGAGTAGCAGGAGGACTGGACTCTGGTAAGTCAAATCTTTACTATTATATCCCACACCCTATTCGCATGCCATCACAAACTCCTACCACCACCCTCACCCCCATCACTCCAGCACCTCACATATACCCCACTATCACAACCCATCCAACCAAAAACCAAGCTCTGCATGCCACACCAATGCATGGACATCCATCACAGACCTGCATGGACACCCATCACTAAAGCATGCACATCAGAGAGAATCACCTAGCCCACAAAATCACCACTCACACAAGGCAAAGCTGACTGGGCAATCACAACCATACAGGGAAACACACCCATGCACAAGATGGCACACGCAGATACAATAGCACTGCAGTTACAACCCCACAGGACCCCCACTCAACGTCACCAGAGAGGAGGTGCCACCAACATCCAGTCCCATCCCCAGAAGAGGCCCACAGTGATGACAGCAGCACTGGACGCCTGGATCACGATGACCAACCTGGCCCATCAGGGACCTCTGGACAGTCGGTTACCCAAACAAAGCCCCATAGCACTACAAAGCCTTTCACTTCAGGAAACACCAGCACAGCACCCACCCAGCAGGCCCATCCCTCTGTCCCCAGGACACAACAATCAGCAGTGTGTCAACCACTACAGGGACCCCCCACGCAACCCCACAAATGCAGGATGATCAGTGGCAGTGGGCACACGGTTCAGGGGACAGAGGCACAAGACAACAGGGGAACTGGGAGGACTGCTGTGCAACAAGGGGAGGACAGGCCCAGGGAGCCAACTCTCCACGAGGCACTTGCAGGGATCCTGGGAGCACACCAACATTCTCAGGAGACCTTGGGCCAGATACTGTACAAGTTGCAGGAGACCCAGCGGATGCAGGTGGGACAGTTCCTGGGGATCAGGGAGGACCTAAAAAACATCCACACCATCCTGGTCACCATTGCAGGGGTGCTGGCTGACATGGCCAACACCATAAGCGAGGCAGTGGCACACTAACGGGCCCCTGACACTAGCCACACCGATGAACAGCCCTCCACCTCCACCGGCGCTTGTGGACAGGAGGCCCCGCCACAGGACTAACAGGCCACCAGCACCCCACCCCCTGCAGAAGGAGAACCACACCGCAAACAGTCCTGGCAAAAGTCAGAGAACATTGCCAAGACCCCACCAGTAAATAAGACTCTCCTGATTGTCACCCTTCTGTCCCAATCTGGTACCCTGTCCACCTTGAACTGCTATTGCTCCCCTTTCTATGCCCCATTGGACAATGCATCTGTGATACCAATACACTGGACTTTCCTCCATCATCAATCTAGAGCATTACAATACTGCCTCCACTTATTTGCACATAAATAAACACCCTTGGAACTAATACAAGTATGGAGTCTGTCAATTGATTCAAATATGTATTTGTTTAGCAAGCTGTAAACTTTGCAATTCAACTGTACAGTCATGTATACATAGGTATGACCTGTTGGGGACAGCAGGGAACACACCAGGAGCCAGAGTGGGGCACATAGATCTGAAAATAGAGATACCAAAGAGTGCAGTAAGTGGCCATATAATATGGAATATCAGGCTGCCATGTACAATGTCCAACACAAAACTGCAATGGAAAGTGAAGTTACAGTGTCTTACCTGTGTGTCACTGGATGTACTGTTGTATGAGTGATCTTCTGTTGTCCACATCTTCTTCCTCTGCCTCATCTTCCTCACTGTCCACAGGCTCCACCGCTGCCACAAGACTATCTCCAGGCTCATCTTTCTGAAGAAAAGGCACGTGGCATGTCAAGGCCAGGTTGTGCAACATGCAACATGCAACGATGATCTGGAACACCTTCTTGGGTGAGTAGTACAGGGATCCACCTGTCAGATGGAGGCACCGGAACCTGACCTTCAGGAGGCCAAAGGTTCTTTCAATGATCCTCCTTGTTCGTCCATGTTCCTCATTGTAACGATCCTCTGCCCTTGTCCTCACATTCCTCACTGGGGTCAGTAGCCATGAGAGGTTGGGGTAACCAGAGTCACCTGCAAAAATTCGAGGGATACCTGTTAGACATACTCTCACCCTTAGGGACAACCCCACACCCATATACCAACATACTCTGGGTGGGTAACATGGGCTCACCTATTAGCAACACCCAGTGCCTCTGAAGTTGAGACATCACATATGGAATGCTGCTATTCCTCCAGATGAAGGCATCATGCACAGAGCCAGGATACTTGGCATCAACATTGGAGATGTACTGGTCTGCCAAACACACCATCTGCACATTCAGAGAGTGATAGCTTTTTCTATTCCTGAACACTTGTTCATTCTTCCTGGAGGCGGGGGGGGGCAAATGCTACATGTGTACCATCAATGGCACCAATGATGATGGGGATATGTACCAGGGCATAGAAGTGAGCTTTCACTTTGGCCAAATCCTCCACCTGCGGGAATATGATGTAGCTGCGCATGTGTTTCAGCAGGGCAGACAACACTCTGGTCAACATGTTTGAGAACATAGGCTGTGACATCCCTGATGCCATGGCCACTGTCACTTGGAAGGAACCACTTGCCAGGAAAAGGAGCACTGACAGGACCTGCACTATAGGAGGGATACCTGTGAGTTGGAAGATTGCTGAAATCAGGTCTGGCTCCAATTGGGCACACAGTTCATAGAGTGTGGCCCTATCAAATCTGTAGGTTAGGATAATGTGTTTGTCCTCCATTTCGTCAGGTCCACCAGGGGTCTGTACACGGGAGGATGTCTCCATCTCATATTCATCCACACCGGTTGAAGTCTAGGGAAAAAAACAGTGACCAGAGGGTCATATTCACACATCTATTTAAATAATGATGCATCTCTTCCTTTCCAGAAACAGTATGTGAATTTGAGAGTCAGTTGATGTGCCAATGTCTGCTGTGACACAGTTACGTGCCATGCCCTGTGCCCCCCCCCCCCGAAATGGTGGCTCCCTGACCTCTGTGGACAGACAGGTGTAAATTAGGTAATTCCGCTGGCGTTGTGAGCCATAGTGGTTGGTGGTCGACGACCGCCACGCAACTTCGCATTGGTTAACATTGGGCCCTATGGGTTCCAGGAGCCAATGGTGATGTACGCTGGCGGTGACGGTCTGCACTGCCGCGAACGTGACTGCCATTTTCTATCTGTTCATTCACTTGCTACATAACCTTCAACAGGCGAGGACCTACACTGCAAGTGCTGCTGTGACCAGTGTCTGGAAGCGACAATGGCTCGAGTGTCTGGGGAAAGGGTCCCTGCCTTCACATCGGAGGAGTTGGAGAGACTTGTGGATGGGTTCCTACCCCAGTACACTTTACTCTATGGTCCTCCAGACAAACAGGTGAGTACACTGTGAGCATGATGCGTAGGCCATGAATATATGGAGTGCTGTGTGTTTCAGCCTCATGCAGGAGTGGGTTGGGGGGTCCTAGGCAGAGTGCTGCATGTATGGTGGTCAAAGTATGTGCTTAAGGGGATGGGAGAGATATGGTGGGGCATGAGTATGACAGTGCGGACGGTATGATTAATCACTTTTCTGCTGTATTTTTCCTGCAGGTCAGCACCCTTCAGCAAAAGGGTATTTGGTGTGCCATCACCAAGGAGGTGCGGACCCTGGGGGTCTTTGACAGGCGGAGCACCCACTGCCTCAAACGGTGGGAGGACCTGTGCCACTGGGAAAGGAAGACAGCGGAGGCCCAGCTGGGGCTGGCCTCCCAACGAGGAAGGGGTGCCCGCCATACCCTGACCCCCCTTTTGTTCCGCATCCTGGCGGTGGCCTATCCAGAGTTGGATGGGCGCTTGAGGGTATCACAGCAGCCACAAAGGGGTGAGTACAGACTCAGAATCATGACTTTCTGGGCGTTAGGGTTTTACCTGGGTGGGGATGTGGACTATGGGTGCCTCTATGCCAGGGCGAACATGTCAGTGTAGGTCCCTTGTTGGATAGGTTCTGAAGCCCTCCAACCCCAATTGTGTTAGTGGGCATCTACTACTGGTCAGGGCCCTTTTTGTTTCAGGCGTGCAGCTGATGGCATTATGCTATGTACCCCATGGGCTGGTGACTGGTAGTGCATAGCTTAGTTCATAGAGCTGCTCCCTTTGTGTTGTGTACGCCAACTGTAGTGTTGTTGCTGGCATTGATCAAGTGTATCCTCTTTCTCTCCCCCCTTTTTGTTTTGTCACCATTTCCTTGTGTGCATTAGCATCATCTGGCAGAGGAGCAGAGGCACCGGTGACAGAGGAAGCTGCATCCCACATGTGCCTGGAGGCCGAATCCCCCGACGGTGAGGGCACCAGTGGGACAGAGGGCGAGGAGAGGGAACACTACAGACAGCGACTCCTCCTCCGATGGAATCTCCATGGTGGTAGCGGACACCTCTGTGCCCACCCCAACAACAGGTACAGCCACCAGCCCCCCTACCAGCACCTCCCTCCCAGCAGCCCCTCAGGGTGTTTCCTGTGCCAGCTTACCCAGAAGGGTTGGCATCTCCTTCGCCCCAGGCACCTCAGGCCCTGCCCCAGTCAGCTCTGCTGCCCTCATAGAGGAGGCTATTGACCTCTTGAGATCCCTCACTGTTGGGCAGTCAACCATTCTGAATGCCGTCCAGGGTGCCGTGAGGCATTTGCAACAAACAAATGCAATCCTGGAGAGAATTCACTCTGGCGTGGTGGCCGAACAGAGAGCATTTCAGGCTCCAACTTCCTCTACCCAGTCCCAATCCCCTCAACCCCAGCCTATCCCAAGCACACCTTCAGACCAGCATTCATCCAAATCAACACACAGAAGTGGCTCAGGCAAACAGAAGTACCACACTTCCTCTCACAGGCACTCACACAAGCACCATCCTCATTCAGACACACCAACATCCACTGCCTCCACTGTGTCCCCCTCCACCTCACTCCCAGTAGCGTCTCCACTCACACCTGCATTCACTACATCCTCATCCACTACCTTATCACCAGCACGCCTATCACTACACGCCCGTCACTGGCAGTCACCACCCCCACATCCATGCAAACGTCTTGTGTGTCCTCTCCTACTGTGTCTGTGACCCCTCCTCCCAAAGAACACAAACGCAAGCACACACCCACCCAACAGCCATCCGCCTCACAACAGCATCCAGCTCATGCACCTGCACCCAAACACAGCAGACTTACACCTCCTACAAGCACTCCTTCTTCCTCCAATCCCAAACCTTCACCCTCTTCCCGCCTCAATGTTCCTAAGAAGCTTTTCCTGGCCAACATTGACCTCTTCCTTACCCCTCCCCCCTGTCCTCCACCTCGGGCCAGGGTGGCCAGAACCCAGCCCAGCACCTCAGCCACCAAGTCCAAGTCTGCTGTGGTTGCTGTAGCTGTCAGAGGCTCTAAGGGGGCACCCGTCAGCCCAGCCAGTGTGCAACCAACCCTGAAAAGGCCAAGAAGATTCCGCCACCTGGCAAGGTCAAGAAGGAGACAGCATCCAGCAAGGAGAAGGAGCCACAACCACCCATCAAGGCCACTTCAAAGACTCCAGCTGCCAGACTCAAGGTGACACCACCATCTGCCAAGTGCAGGAAGGGGCACAAAACACCAGCCGAGGCACTTCAGCCATCCAAGGCTGCAGGTGAAATCCTGGTGGCTACCAGCACAACCGCCAGCACTGCCACATGCACTGTAGCCAGCACCACCACCTGCACCACCACAAGCACCGCCGCAAGCACTGCCACCTGCACCGCCTCAAGCACCACTACTGTCAGCAGCAGCAGCCCCCGTGGGCAGCTGTCCAAGGCTGCAGGAGAAGGCACCGCCAATGGCAGCACCGGCACCTGCACCACTGACAGCAGCACCACTGCCGGCAGCAGCAGCCCCAGTGGGCAGCTGTCCGAGGCTGCAGGAGAAGGGCTGGAGCCTCCCCCCACCACTTGCAGCACCCCCACCAGCACCAGCACTACCACCGGTGGATGGACTGTAGCCCTGCCTCCATGGTCTATCATGCATTCTGGCCACTGCAAATCTCGTGGCTCTGACACCCAGGTGAGGGTCTGTGACCTGGGACACCCCAAGTGCTGCATCACTGGGCACAAGGCCCCCTCCAGAACCAATGGAAGAAGGCATCCACTCGCCATATCCTTGACAGGATGAAGCACACTGGGCACAAAGCCTCCTCCAGAACCAGTGGATTAAGGCACCCACTCGCCCTATCCTTGGCAGGATGAAGCACACTGGGCACAAAGCCCCCTCCAGAACCAGTGGAAGAAGGCATCCACTCATCCTATCCATGGCAGGATGAAGCACACCGGGCACAAAGCCCCCTTCAGAACCAGTGGATTAAGGCATCCACTCACCCTATCCTTGGCAGGATGAAGCACACTGGGCACAAAGCCCCCTCCAGAACCAGTGGAAAAAAGCATCCACTCACCCTATCCTTGGCAGGATGAAGCACACCGGGCACAAAGCCCCCTCCAGAACCAGTGGATTAAGGCATCCGCTCACCCTACCCTTGGCACGATGAAGCACACTGGGCACAATGCCCCCTCCAGAACCAGTGGAAGAAGGTATCCACTCACCCTATCCTTGGCAGGATGAAGCACAGAGGGCACAAAGCCCCCTCTTGAACCAGTGAATTAAGACATTCACTCACCCTTTGTTGGCAGGGTGAAGCACACTGGGCACAAGGCCACCTCTAGAACCAGTGTAAGAGCCACCCACTTGAGAGACTGTGCCTTTGCACTCCCCGGGACCAAGCAGTGGGCAAACCACCCACTTGAGAGACTGTGGCCTTGCACTCCCCTAGACCAAGCAGTGGACAAACCACCCACTTGAGAGGCTGTGGCCTTGCACTCTTCAGGAACAAGCAGTGGGCATGTAGCCCCCTCCAGGAGCAGTGGCGTAGTACCATCTTCCGGCTGAGGTGCCCCACTTCCCTGTCCCCCTGAGGTGCCTGTGTGTTTTCGACCTGATGCCCCTGCAGTGTTCTCTCCATTTTGAGGCAGGAGTCAAGTGCTGGCTTGGCCTATGTGTAGTGGCCCAGTGGGCCATGGACTATTTTTGTGTGGACATTGTCCGTAATTTTCTATGTATTGTACATATTGTACATACTGTTTATTTATTTATGAACGTATGTCTCTAAATTTCTAATATTACCCTTATTTGACTCCATTCCTTTTGTCCCATGGGTTACGGGGTGTGCATGTAATGTTGCATGTGTTTGTGTGTATGGTGTTGGGGTGAGGGTGGGGGTGGGTTGTTGCGTGTTGCATGTGTGTGTCACTCTCTTTTTCCTCCACCCCTCCCGTATGTGCAAGGTGCAGTACTCACCGTGGTTGTCCTCGCTGCCGTTGGTACTCCTGGTATATGAGCAGATACACCAGCATGGGGAGGACCTGCAGCTTGGACTCCATGCGTCCTGGTTCTCCCTTGAGTGTCGAGAGGTGAGTGGTTTCCCTTCTGTGTACTGTTTCCTCCGTGCTTTTGATGGCGTTGGTACCGCCCCGGAAAAGCTGTAGGATGGGCGGGTTGTAATAGGGTAGGCAGTACATGGTCTTCAGCTTGGCTGTTGGCGGTTACCGCTGCAGTGTTTGTTGCTACCGCCGTGGCGGTCGGAGTGTTAAAGTGGCTGTATGTGTTGGCAGTTTCCACCGTGGTCATGATTCCATTTTTGTTACCGACAGCCTGTTGGCGGTATTACCGCCGCTTTAAGACCGACCACCAGGGTTGTAATGAGGGCCTTAGTATTGTAACTAGGGAAATAAGATACACTATTGTGACAATATGATGGGACACTTCCTGTGTTTCACTTTCCTGGTCACTGCTGTAATAATGTTGTGTTTTATTATCATCATAATCTCAAATTATGTCTTTTTACATAGAACACAATTGCTTCAATAAAACCTATTAAATCCTGCTTCTGTTTGTCTTTGCATGTATAAGACTTATATAACTGAGAGAAAGGTATATGATCTGTTCCACCACGACTTCCCTGAGGAGTCTTAGGGCCAGACGTAGCAAGATTCCAGTTAGCGATTCTCAACTTGCGATTTTTAAGAAATCGCTAATTAAGAAATGCAAAAAGTGATGTATCAAAATTGAAAATTGCTGATAGCGATTTCTCAAAATTCGCAAACCGAATTTGCAAAATGCAAATACTGAATCGCTAAAAAAATTGCAATTCAGTAACTGAAAATCGCAAATAGTGAAAACGGCAAACCGGAACAGCCTGATGACATCACAACCAGGAAATGAGTCAGCCCATGCTGTTTCCAGGAGCCACACCCACAGGAGCAGGGAGAGAGACACAGCCCAGCACCAGGGAGCCAGCATTGTGAGCAAGACTGGACCAAACAGCAACATGGCCAATGCTGGAAATGGGAAGGAGAAGGGAGACAGGAAGAGGAAGCTCAAATTCAGTGAGCCAGAATTGGAGGTGCTCATTGAGGAGGTTGTTAGGAACCATGATAGACTATTTGGCAAAAACTAATTCCAAGTACCTGAGAGTGAGAAACGGAACAGAACGGAAATTCTGGTCTGACATCTAGACAAAAATATGCGCAGTGGGTGTTGTGCTGCGCTCTCTGGAGGAGATACGCAAGCGATGGTATGACTTGCAGTCCTGTGCCAAAGAGAGGGTGGCCAGCAGGCTAAAGGAGGCAAGGAGTACCGGAGGCGGACCATCCACCCAGACACCGTTCACCCCTATGGAAGACCTGGTGGAGTCCACATTGCTTCCAGAAGCTGTCAGTGGCGTTACTGACATTGACACCTCAGGGACACCTAGCACCAGCAAAGGTAAGGCCAGTAATTATGGGTATCCCTATATATGCATGCACAAATGCCCTTTAGGAAATAGATTTTAGCTTGATGCACAGTGAAAAGTAGTCCATGTCACATCTTACATACAACACAACTATGCCTTGTGGTAGTACACAACCCTAAGGGTAATACACAACATAAATAGCAAGATAATGGTCAGCCACATAGAGAAACACCACAAACGACTTATGGTGACACGATTTAATTGTACATTTAAAGCAACACTGTGGAAATCTGTGAAAAATGCTAGAACTGACATGCTGCACATTGTCCTTGCAGATGACCTGGTCCCTGCTGCTGCAGGATATGAAAAAGTGGGGAAGCAGAAACACAGCCACAGTCAGACTCAAATACCAGTGAGTCCTACAGTATTGTTCCTACTAGACGCAGGGCAAGGGTGTTACCACTGCCAGAGTATAACCTGGACTCAGATGAGATGCCAGAACACGAACCCACACCATCACCAGAGGCTAGTCCCACAGGAAGACTGCAGTCCCAGCGCCAGCGACAGTCAACTCCCCTCAGGAGGTGCCACGATGCAAGGCAGACAGTGCACAAATGAAGGAGTGGGCCCATCAATCTTTGGCAGCCTTGAAGCTTCCATGCTGAAGGTGCAGCGCCTGCAATGCAAACAATTGAAGTCACTGCACAGACAGTTTGTGTCTCACAATAACAATATTGGGTTACTACACAAGCAGTTGGAGCATCTGAATGAGGGACAGCGTACAGCAGCAGAAAACACCAAGAAGTTGACACACCATTGGGGAACTCAGCACTGAGATAGGGCAGGAGCGCGTTAGCCAGCACAGGGGCATCACCAATATTTGGGAAGGTTAGATAGCTTCTGTAGATCCGTCAATTGGCTCGCAAGTTTATCAGCCTTGATATCATGGCGTGCCGTGGCCACACAGGTGGAGATGCACATTGCAGTCGGGACCTTGCACAGGGATTGGTGCAAATAACCAACGTACTGGATGCAATGCAAACAGCACGCAGTGCCACAACCAGAAAACTGGGTGTTGGGGATAGTGAGGAGTCTTCTAGCCTCAGCAGTCTGACAGTCCCTGTGATTGATCTGAGGCGTCGCAGTGCCAGACACAGTACTGCATGTGCACCTGCTACAAGAGGTGCCAGCGAGGGTACTAAGCACTCAAGTGGAGTGTGTGGACCTAAGAAGTGATGTTGAGGGCTACTGGGGACAACCTAAACATGTAGCAGTTATACTATGATGCTAACAGTGTGACACTGTTAATTGTTCATGTCTGCCTATTGTAAATAGCTATGTCCTATTGACACATTTGTTACCTGAAGTCAAGGTAATAAAGATGCCAACTACAGAAATACATTTCATTGAAGTGGAGTTGTCATTACTTACATCAAAAATGGTTGTGCATGATGTCAGCACATCTTTGCCTGCCCTCGGCTGCACTGGTCCTGTAAACTGGTTGAAGGGGTGGTAAGGGATCATCATCCTCATCTGAGTCCGGCCCATGAGTTCCACTGGTATACCCCTGGTGGTTGCTATGTTGTGCAAGATAGCACATGTGGCCACAATTTTGCATGTCGTCTCTGGGCTGTACTGTAGTGCACCTCCCCTCTTTTGGAGGCACCTGAAGCGGCTCTTCAGCAGCCCAAAAGTGCACTCCACCACATTGCGGGTTGCCATATGTGCAGCATTGTACCTCCTCTGTTGGAGCTGCAGGGCTCGGGTAGGGCATAAGCATATAGGTGCGCACAGCGTAGGCACTGTCTCCTGAATGCACAGAGAGTAAAATGAGTACTTGTGATATCTGACGTCACACTTCCATCAATGCATAATTCTAAACTATCAAATTACCTAGTAGATATCCTTCACCAAACTCCCCATCTAGCAGTCTTGTGTGTTTCCCGTTGTGGCGAAGGATGTAGGAGTCATGTGTGCTCCCTGGGTGTCTGGCCACGAGATCAGTAATGATGTAGCAGGCATTGTATATCACCTGTCTTTTCATTGAATTATTGCTTTTACAGTTGCGATACACATTCTCGCTAGCTGATAGTGGACAGATTGCTACATGTGTCCCATCGCTGGCACCTAGGACATGTGGGAACTGTGCTATCTGGTAGAAATTAATTTGAGTTTGTTGTAATGCCTGTGGGGTGTTGGGGAATCTAATGTACAGTTGTATTCTGCTCAGCATGTCATTGAGAAATGCACTGAAAAATCTAGAGAGGGCCCTCTGTGATACCCCTCCAGCTGTTGCTATGACCCCTTGATAGCTCCCTGAGCCTAGTAGGTGCAGGGAGCATGGGTGGGTATGCTATTGGTCCTGTGTGTTGTGCGCTGCAGCATGGGTTGTAGCTCAGCTATCAGGTCAAGTATCATGTCTGAGCTTAACCTGTACTTCTCATAAATTTCCTCCTCAGTCTGATCTAAAAGGGTTGTGCGCACTCTAAAATGCGCTCCTGGCTCCTCCTCCCTGTCCTCAAACCTGTCATGATCCTCATTCTCCTTGCCATGATGTAGAGTGCAGCCATTGTGGAAGAACAGCGGAGGCATTCTGGGCCTCTTTATATAGGTTGCACCTGGTTACCGCCTGGTTTCAATTCGTGGTAAATTAATTGCATGTGCAAATGGCCATTCTGCGAATAATTGAAAATTGCGATATATTGGTGCATTGCATTGCGAATTTGTTTTTTCGTGTCGCAATCTGCGTACCGCAAATAGCGTCCCGGTTTAGCGGGTCACTATCTGTGATTCCCTAATCGATGTTGCAAATTGCGTTTCACAATTAGCGATTCGGTAATCCATATCGCTATTTGCGAAATGCTGTTTGCGACATGCAAATTCATGTCTCATTCGCAAAAACCGCTATTTTTGCATTTCCTTATTTTCGCATTGCGAATGCCTTTCATACATCGCAAAATGAATTTTTGCATTCGCAAACGGACGATTTTTGCGATTGGAACCATTTGCAATTGCAAAAATCTTTGATACATCTGGCCCTTAGAGTTTCATGTGATGGGCTGCCACAAATCACTTTTACTTCTGGCGCTGGTGAGGTGCTGCTAGCTAGCTGGAAGGGTTAGGCAGACAGCTGTCACACAGTGTGGGATCAGACTCAGTCACCCATGCTTGTTGGTGCTGCCGTCTGAAATCCAGCAGGCCCGTTATTACAATGGGAGTTCCACGACAACAGTTCCCAGCTGTTCAGGGATGAAGTGCTCATAGCCAAATAATGTTTTTCCTTGCAATATGTGATAAATGTATTACTAATTTATCAGTGGAATTTCCTTGAATTTGAAGAGTAAACTAATTATCTTTGATTTCAAAGTTTTTTATTTCAGTTTATGTAAGATATCATTCTCTAGTTGTCCCCGATACTTTTTCATATTATGTTTTGCTCTGTCAAACAGTGTTATAATGGGTATAGGGTTCCCCAAAGTGTACTCTAAATTGAGTTCACCTAATTGACTTATTTACTTTTCCAGTAAGGCCATAGTACGTTGGTGTGAAAAGTGCTCCATTGATGAGGAAGTGTCATACACAGGCTGTGGGTGCCTTTATGCCAACAATATCTATGAACAAAACATATGGTTCAAGAGAGCATTGTTGTGCTTTTAAAATCCTTGCAGTGTCACATGGCATGAAGAAGTAAATGTCTATTTTGTAAAAACTATGTGCATATTCTAGCTAAGCCCGTTGTAACAAGTCGCCCAGGTCCGGACAAGGAAAATAAGAAGGCCACCGACTTATTCCCAAGCACACTATGACATGACATGATGACCTATCTAAACACTTTCCACCAGTTTGATTGTTCCTTGTGTAGGCTCCCTAGGTGCTCCCTTCACCAGATTTGTGGGTGTAACTACATCAGTTCACACACACAGTGCTTTTTCTCCCTTCATGCTACCTAGATATGGTGTCCCTGCTGTGTTATTCTCAGGTGGCCACCCCTTGTGCTACTACCACCCCCACCACTGTAAAAACTGAAAGATAGGCACTTGCCTTAAGCCAGGGCCCTCTCCCGGCCCCACCGCAATGATACCCAGAGTACTGTCTTGCCTCTCTGGGCCACCAGGTGTGTGCATACACTGTTGCGGTCTGTGGGTGCGTCACCCTTGCTACCGACGTTACTCTTCTCCCTGCTCCAATTGTCAGGCTCTGCTCCAGCATTCTCCATGGGTGGGCTAACTCCTCCTTGATAGGATCCGTCTCCTCTTTCTCTGGGCTCTTCTCTTTGGTTCGGGTTGCCGTTCTCCTTCCCCAATGACTCCACAGGCTAAATTAACACGACGCGCTATCTGTCTTCCATCCTTTTCAACTTCCTTGCATTGCATAACAGAACCTTATTCTCCTCCGCTTCAGCAGTTAGAACGTTGCTTCCTTTCACCTACTGGACTAAGTTGCTGTCTTTAAACTTTAGGTGAAACGGAGGCTGAATGAAGCCCCACGCTTGCCTCTAATACACACCAAGAGCACAATATGATGTGATGACCTATCTACAAGCTTTCCAATGGTTGTTATGAAATGCTAATATGGAGACACTGTCTCTCCATTACCACTATACAATCCTAGCAAATTCAAGATTTTGACAAGGTGGGCTCACTCACGTAATGTGACATGCTTCATCATAGACCATCTAATCCTACCCTGGTAAGATGATACTACCAGGGCAAACTCAACCTCAAGCTGGACTAGCTTGAGGGAGTTCTTACAGATTCATTTTTCTGGACAAAGATCCGGATTCAGTTACTAATATTAAAAATCCCTTAGAGTAAATCACGAAGTGTAATTTATTTGGCGGTACTCCAGGGATATCTAACAATACTATAAATTGTATTCAGAGGACGTTATTGGAGATCATGGCTATTATGTCTCTCTGTAGTCCTGCCAACTTGTTTCTACCCTTGGACAGCCTATCTAGGTTTCAGGCATTCATCAGAGCTTCTACTATGGATCCCTGTACTTCATCAGGATTAAATTGTGAAACAAAACGGAGACGACCTACCACTCTTGTGACATTCACTAGGTAACTCTTCCTAGATTTCCTCAAGATGGCTGTTCAATGGGAATACGGTAGGATCCTTATGGGTGCTTCTCCTTAAAGAAAGTGTGACTACAGGAGATGCTCTCCCTGAACATACCAGAAGGCAATGCCCCATTAGTCACTAGGTATCATGTAAATTCTTACCATGTAATAAAAAGGAAGGTTTGGGCCTGGCAAATGGGTGTACTTCCTGGGTTAAAATAGCAGTTCAAAACTTCAAACACAGGCTCCGCAGTAGCAGGCCTGAGACATGTTTGAAAGGTCACTGCAGTGGGTGGCACAGTTAGTGCTGAAGGCTAACTAGTAGCATTTAATTCACAGGCCCTGGGCACATACAGTAAACTTTACTAGGAACTTACAAGTAAACTAAATGTGCCAAATGTGAAGAAGCCAAGATTATCATGCTTGAAGTACTGAGCACTTGCACTTGAGTACTGATCAGCAGTAGTAAAGTGCCCAGAAACATAAAAGACAGCAAAAATAAGGTCAATAAAACAGCTCATCCGAAGGCAAAAAGTTAGGGGAAGCAATGCCAAGAATGCCTGGTCTAACAGCGTGTATCACTGACATCTTTACAGCAATGTACATCTATTATATCTAGAAATCCCCTATGGCTGTCTGCTTAATTTAGGAAAGTGAAACCAAATATTAACGAAAAGTATGTTCTCAACAGGGAACACTTTCAAAAAGCGTTTTTTAATAAAAGTTATATTCTGTATGCTCTAAAAACCTCATTCTGTGATGAAAGTAGATTTTTGATATACCTACTGGAAAAGTAACTTTATAAATATGTACCTTTGGTTGCCTGCAGGAAAACAGATATTGGACAGATTTGCCCACTAACTCTCAAAATAATGAATGCACATCCCAGGGTGGTTGTTAAATGTTAAAGATTCTCCTCCAGTAGGACAATAAGGATGTCTTTGGGAGCACAGTGACTGTACTGCTGTTAACAGCAGTCGCTTAGCCAGGATTAGCCATCTGAGAGGGGACAGGAATAACTAGCAACACTTAGGGCTGCTTTCACAACTCTTTCTTTAAGTGATGATCCCAAACATTTACCTCAGTAAATTAAATCATTCATGCCCAGAGCAACCCTAGGCTTTCTGTCTGACCTCCCAGCTGAAGGAAAAAATGATTCTATTACTGTCAAAAGAGAGGACCTCTAATTTCCATACTAGAGAACCTGGAAGGGTGGACAAGGCTCATGTAGTTGGAGAAAGGATGGACGTATTTTGGTACAGTGCATTGGAATGGTTTGTAGTAAAGTGAGAAAGGAAGAGCTGAAAAAAAGGGCGGGGCGGGTTGATGATTAAATTTCCAGAATTGGGTGTATAAAATTAACTTATCATTGTCTAGTTTACAGATTAAGGCCCTCATTACAACTTTGGCAGGTGGCAACCGCCGCCCGCCAAGTTGTAACCGACGTGCGGCCGCCAATGCGGCCGCACTCCTGCGGTGGCCATTTCGACATCCCCGCTGAGCCGGCTGGTGGAAACCGAGTTTCCGCCCGCCTGCCCAGCGGGGATGACGGCCGCAACATGGGAGCCGGCTCCAAATGTTGCACCCATCGCGCTGTGTAGACAGTGAAAAGCTTCATGGGGCTGTGCCAGGGGGCCCCTGCCCCAGGGGCCCAGTGACTCCCCTTTCCGCCATCCTTTCCATGGCGGTTCCTACCCCCATGAAAAAGCTGGTGGGAGAGGGACTCGTAATCCCCTGGGCAGCGCTGATTAAATCCGTCGAGACCACTGTGGCGGAAAACCGGCCTGTTGGTGGTGCAATCGACAAAACAGCCCTGGCGGTCTTTGACCGCCAGGATTGGAATGAGGCCCTAAGTGTGATACCAGTCCAACACCTCCTCAGAATATTCTTGAACCATGGAAGAAACCTGTAAGAAATTGCGTGACTGGTTGATGGGGGAGAAACGATTCTTGAGCAGCAACCACAATTCTGGTTCCTGTGAAATCACCAGCAATACCTAAATTAACCTGCCCTCGTCACTCCTGTAGTTTGGCTGAGAGACGTGAGGCTTAACTCAAAGACAATGTGTAAATTATTTGTAGTAGACTTCAAACAGTAACACAGTGAAAACACACCACAGAAAGGATTGTGCACCACATAAGAAACACAGAGTCTATTTTAATAACTAAAACAAGACCAAAATGACCAAAATACAATCAGTCGAACTGGAGTACCTTAACTCCTGGTTGTAGAGCATTGTGAGGTGCTGTGCTGAGAACAATTTGCGCAGCTGAGGTGATCCATTAGTTCAGAGGATTTGTGAGGCTGCAATGTGAGGTCCTGCATTGTCAGAGAGGATCCCATCAATGGGGCTTGCACTGTGAAGTCCGGGGTCGAAGATGAGCTGTGCAGTCGAGGCTATTTATTGGTTTTGAAGAACTCTGGGGCTACGATGCGTGAACCTACGTTGTTGTTGAGGTTGCCATCAAAGAGAGTTTTGTGATGCGAGGGCCTGTGTTGTAAAAGCTTTGCACAAGCGGCAGGTCTGGTGGGGGCTACATGGTCAATGCGTAGTCCTTGTGTCAGGAAACCTTTGCTGCAGAGAAGATGCATTGGTTCTGCTTAGGACTGTGCTTTCCAGCACAGGAGATGCGTCCGTTTTGATGGGATCTACAGATGAGCTGGGATGGCACCTCTTGAGCCCACTTCCAAGGCTCCAAGACTGAAGTGACACCACTTTGCAGGGTAGGACTCATGAATGGCACAGTCGAGGTGCTGGGTTCAAAGTGGTTGCAGCCTTCTGTCCCTATCACTCTGGTCAGGAGGCCAGCCAACTACACCTTAGAGTTACCCTGGAGTCTTAAGTTGCAGTTGGATGCAGGTCCAGCCTTTCTTACCCAGGCAAGAGGGATGCAGTCAGCAGGTCAGCACAGCAAGGCAGCAGTCCAACAACAATGTATTACAGCAGGGCAGCAGTCCAGCAAAGTGGCAATTCTTTCAGCAGCACATCAGTCCTTCTTCCTGGCAGAGTATCCACAGGAGGGAAAAGTCTCACCTGCTTAATTGTGGCACGCTTCATCACTGGCTAGTCCAACTCACCGGGTGCAGATGTTCCTGACCCGGCAGTATCAACCGTAACTCCAGCGGAGAACTAGCTCCTACAGGAGTAGGGAGATCTAGATAAATAGTCTTTTGGTCAGTAGGGTACCAGTAAAGTAAAAGAAATGGAAGTTAAAACTATCTCAATATCTATCCAAAGATTGACTTTATTCAGGATGATATTGGATGGGGTTAAAACCAGTTAGCTCCCTTCTATGTGATGGGGCTTCTGGGGGTCTATTGGATCAGTAATGGGTTCCTACACCCTTTTAAAAAGGCCAACATGTTTGGCCATCGTAGAGGTACTTGCTAGGGAACTTTGTTTTTAAGGCCTAACTCCTCGAGCCTTCTTCAGGTCAAAAACAGCTTCTATTCCCTACTGTCACTTGCTTGCCTTTTATCCATCATGCATAAGGTACGTCTACTTCTTACTTGTGTCCTCTAACCATCTACTGAGAAATATATATCAAAGGGGGTTACTATTGTAGGTTGGTATGTCATACAATACACATTTCTGTTAATACTAACACCTGATGTGAATCATACATAGTGAGTAGAAACGGCACACAGTGTACCTTATGGTGTGAGGCTATCCCCTGTATACCGTTTGTCCACCCATAATACATGTGAGCTAGAGAACCCTATGTTCATGCCACTCATTCTGATCCCTTACCCTGCAACTGTCAGGGAAGGGCCTCATCAATCTCTAGGAAGGGGGCTTCTCTTAATGTCATACACTGGAAAGTCAGAATATATCCCATGGTATCCAAAACATAATTGTAATCTGGGACTCATTTTCAAGTATAATTTGGCAAACCCACATATTGTCTCATTCTTTTCCATTACTCCCTTTTCTGGGTGGTCTTCCCAAATATCATACTCTCACTTCATATGTGTTATCTTTTAATATCATATCTAACATATGCTGCAGGGTACGTGGTCCTCAAAAAATGTGTGATGTCTATGTAATTGTTTAATCTCCCCCCATTGAGTTTTGTACTGATACCAGTTCATCAAGCAGTACTTATTAACCCTTTGCCTACTTCCATAAGTGCTCTCCCTGGGACCTGCATCTGTTTGTCTCCACATTCATTTGTTTCTCCTAAATGCTTTGTATCATCACCTTCTCGTGCTCTATGTACATCTCCAATATCTTTAAACAGTGCCTGATGAGGCTCAGTAAGTCACCCTTGTACCGCAACCCCGGGTGGCTCTCTCAGTAAGTTACCACACTCAGCTTTTGCACTAACGTAGCCAGATCTATGCTGTATGCATTGTACAGTCTTCAGGTCATCTGGAAGCTATGCTTTGCTCCTGCCCATCCCCCTTACTTCGTCAAAGGGCATTCTACTTTCTGGCACCAATGCCGGGCCACTTCTTAGGACTGCCGTTGCTTAATACCTCCATTGTTAACTGGGTCTTTTAATCCCAATCATACCAAGGCCGGCACCCTTGTCGTTTCTTCCATTGCGCCATTGGGCTATGCCTGCTACTTGGAATGATGGGAGTTATAGTGGCTCCCACTCGTGTAGAGTTGCTTCCGCCCCCAGGTGCACGTTCTTTTGTAATATATATTGATGAAAATCCACTTCTGGATGATTAAATCAAAATTCCACATACGTTCTAAACTTATCACAGAATCTATTTAAAGAGTGCTTCATAACCAGAGTGTGTAAGTGCACTTATGAAAAATAGAGTTGAAACTCCACATACATTCCACATTTAATGGGGGTATATTACACCATTTATTAAGGGTCCTAATAGTGGTGGCACGTCTGCTGCTCTCCCCAGCTTCTCTGGCTGCCTCTGTAGCTGCCTGTCCCTCTTGCCCGGGATGAAGTGAGAGTCTCCTGACTCTCAGTTCAAGGCCCTCCTCCACCCGCAGGCCATCACAATTAAGTATTTTCCTTTTCTTTTCTTCTCCCTGTTGCTCCTTCACTCTTGCCTTTTCTGCCCTTTTCTTCTATCATTTGCCTTTTCTTTTCTTCTCTGTCGCTCTTTCACCCTTGCATTTTCTGCCTTTTTCTTCTATCATCCCTCATTTTTCCCTACAACTTTTTCCTTTCTCCTTTCTTCCTCCCGTTCCCCACTCCCCCATGAAGCACCTTTCCTGCCCTCTCAGCTCCCAGCTGGCTGCTACCCCTGTCCCACTCCCCTTCTTAATGGATGCCACAGCACTGTCAGAGGGCCACTGCACCGACCTCCTGGTCAGCATCTGCTGCCCTCCCCATCTCCTCTGGTTGCTGCTGCTGCTGCCTCTTCCTCAGGGATGAACTGAAAGTCTCCTGACTCTCAGTTCGAGGCCCTCTTCTACCCGCAGGATTGTCCCTGCTTCTCATCCCTGGTGGTCTAGTGGCCATCACAAGTAAGTATTTTCCTTTTCTTTTCTTCCCTCTGTCGCTCTTTTACTCTTGCATTTTCTGCCTTTTTCTCCTATCATTTGCCTTTCCTTTTCTTCTCTCTGTCACTCTTTCACTCTTGCATTTTCTGCCTTTCACTTCTATCTTTCCTCATTTTTCTCTGGTGTTTTTCCTTTCGCGCCTCTTCCTCTGCCCCCCTACCCCTGCAAAGCACCTTTCCTGCCCTCCTGCCTCTCTGGTTACTGCCGCCCCCACCTCCACCCCCTCTGCCTCTTAATGGCAGCTGCAGCGCGGCCGCGTGCAGCTGGCATGCAGAAGGCATGCCAAAGGCAAGCCCATCTGCACCTGTCCGCGTCTGGACAGCGCACAGTGCCAGGAACCATGGACCCCTCTTAAACCACCTCCTGGACTGCCTCTGTTAGGACTCTGAGACCCTCCTTCACCTCAACCCCAGACATCTCAATTACTGCTGCACCATCTCCCCCAAGGACACCAACGGACCTTTCACCTGCAGAAACGGCAACTTCAACGCCAACTTCAACAAACTGAAGGTACTCTCCACACACAAAGATACCAACAACTGCCACTACTCATCAACTGCCTGCTCCTGAACATCCACTCCCTTCACAAACATGCCACTGAACTCTGGGACCTGATTGACACCACCCGACCGGACATCGCCTTCCTCACCGAGACCTGGACCAACTTCATCTCGGGTCAAGCCATCTCCATTCCTGACAGTTACAGCATCCTATGGAGGGACCGGCCCTCCACCAAGGTGGAGGACTCGCCATAGTACACAAGTCCTCACTACGTGTCAAGGCCGCCCAAGAAGATCACTGCACCACCATGGAACACCTTCACTTCCTGGTCCACTCCAACCACAACTCCTCTATCCACGGCACCCTGGTGTACAGGCCTCCCGCCCCCCGCCCAGCTTTCATAGACGACATCATAGACATCGCTACCCCCCAGGCCCTGACATCAGTCAACTACCTCTTCCTCGGTGACCTGAACTTCCACCTCGAGGACCGCACCGACCCAAACACCACCACTCTCCTCAACAAGCTCGCCACCTTCGGCCTCGGACAGCTGGTCTCCACATCCACACACATCACAGGACACACACTGGATCCCATTTCAACTCAAGTGACTCTTTTTGTACCTGAAAGTGCTGCGATGTTCATTAATGTGTGTCTTGATTGCTCTTGTGGGCATACCTCTATATCTAAGCCCACATTGGCACATTATTATATACACCACATTTTTGATGTTACAGTTAAAAAACACCTCTTAACTCCCAAGGGGTACATAACCCCAGGTCCAGAAACCAAGTTCTGCATAGGTGGTGGCCCCTACTGGAGAAAGATTCAATAGTGTCCTTTGTTTGCAAGTTTCCTGCACTGTCCTTGGTCCAGTATGAACAAACGGGTCCCTTATACTCCCTGATTGTTTAAAAGTGAACAAAGGGGTTTCTAAGTCTAAGCCACCTGTACGTAAGAATCTCCAATTTTTTTTGACAATCTTCCTAACTGCATTGGATACAGGAGTAAAGGTGGTAACGCATATCACATTTGTCTTGGGTTTTTTAGGACGGTCTTCCAATAAACAATCTCTATTACTGTTGTATGCCCTTTTGTCTGCTTTCTCTATAACCCACCTGGGTATCCTCTTTCTCTGAGTTTTCTGGTAATGACTTTTCATGTTTTATATAGTCTTGTCTTTGTGTGCAGTTCCTTATGAGACGAAGAATTGCCCTACTGGGAGATTATTTTGTAAGCTCTTGGGGGTAACAGCTACTGTAGGGGAGTATGTTGTTCCTGTCTGTTGCTTTATAGAAGACCTCTATATGCAAGAGTCTGTTCTCTGCAAAGATCCTTAGATCAGGGAAATTCAATCCTTTATTACTCATATTGTGGGTGAATTTTAAGAAAGGATCAATATTGTTGAGCCATGTGCAAAAAACAGCTGCTTCTTTTACTGTCCCCCTCCATATGAGCAGTACCTCATTGATATATCTCTTCCATACTCTGATGTGTTTTTGATATGGATTCTCCTCCGTCAGAATCATAGATCTCTCTAGGTCGTAGCCACATAGACAGGCCAAACTGTGGGTGAATGTACTCCCCATAGATGTCCCAGGAATCTGTACTCTAAATAATTGCGTGTGAGTGCCATGGGTGTGTAGTCCAGTGCTAAGTCTTTCGGTGTGATAGAATCCTAAGCTGATTCTTGTAAGATGGTATCTACTACTCTATGAGTCTCTTCTTGGGAGATGCTTGTGTACAGAGCTTCAACTTCTGGCCCGATTAGAAGTTCTGATTCTGGACTAAAAGGCATTTCATTGAGTAGGTTTAACACCTCCTTTGTGTCCTTTAGGTAGGTGAAAGTTTTTTGTACTATGGATCTCAAGAAATGATCACAAAACTTTGACAAGGGTTCTAGTGCAGATCGAATCCCCGAGACAATTGGGCATTCTGGGGGAGGAATAGTCCCTTTGTAGACTTTAGGATGTAAAAATAGGGTATTTTAGGGCCTGGGTTCTTGAGAAATTGTGCATCCTTCTTTTTGATTCAACCTCTCTCCAGGCCTCCTGTTATTAAAAACTCAAAATCCTCCACTGTTTCGCTAGTGGAGTCTCTTTGGAATCTTTTATAATTTCTTACTTGGTTCAGAAGTCTGAGACACTCTTCTCTGTATTTTGTCTCCAGAAGGATCGCAAAGGCCCCTCCTTTATCTGCTGGCTTTTTTACAATGTCTTCTGCCCTGGATAGTTCAGTGATTGCCGGTCTCTTCTCCTTTGTAATGTTTTGATACTGGAGATGGGGCTCTTCTGCCAGGTCCTCTATTTCTTTGTTAACTGCCGCTTCAAATGCTAGGACTCCGGCTGGCATCAAATGAGATAGGGGAGTAAAAGTAGATTTCATTTCTAATCCTCTGTTCGTTACTTCAATGTCTGGCTCTTCTGTCCAATCTTAGAAAAATCTTTTAACCTGATGGTTATGAAGAAGCTTGACGTTTCTCCTTTTAATTTGAAAAAAATGGTGTTAGACCTTACAGCCTTAGGGTGGTCACCCCCAACATTTTTCCTGACTCCCTCCACTTTTTGACACTGTTTTTGCTGGCTTTAGGGCTCTGTACACTTCTAACTAGTGCTAAAGTGCACATGCTCTCTCCCTTAAAACATGGTAACATTGGTTCATACCCAATTGGCATATTTGGTCTACTTGTAAGTACCTAGTAAAGGACACTACATGTGCCCAGGGCCTGTGGATTGAATGCTACTAGTGGGCCTGCAGCACTGGTTGTAACACCCACATAAGTAGCTTCTTACCCATGTCTTAGGCCTCCCATTGCAAGGCCTGTGTGTGCAGTTTCACTGCCACTTTGACTTGCCATTTAAAAGTACTTGCCAAGCCTTAAACTCCCTTTTTTCTACATATAATTCACTCAGGGCAGGGTAGGGTGCTGTGTAGGAAAAAGTTAGGACATATATCTGTGTGTTTTATATGTCCTGGTAGTGGAAAACTTAAATTCATTTTCCACTGCTGTGAGGCCTGCTCCTTTCATAGGCGAACATTATGGGTACCCTCATAAACTGGTTGAGTGGTGGATTCTGATTAGAAAGGGGTAAACAGGTCCTATTTAGTGTGGCCAGAATGATAATGCAAAATCCTGCTGACTGATGAGGTTGGATTTTCTATTACTGTTTTAGAAATGCTACTTTTAGAAAGGGAGCATTTCTCTGCACTTAAATCCTTCTGTGCCTTACAGCCTGTCTTCAATCCATGTCTGCGCTGATTGACAGCTCCCTTGTGCATTTCACTCAGACAGCTACAATCACAGGATGCTCAGTCACACCTGTCACATCTGCATACTGAATGGGTCTTCCTTGGATGGAAGGGTGGAGAGCCTGACACTTACATCTCAAAGGACAGTGGCCTGGCCTCACATAAAGGACTGCCAAACCCCCTACTGGGACCCTGATAGCACGGCTTTACTGAAAGGGGACCTTGTGCACTACAAAACTGCTCTCTGAAGTCTCCCCCACTTGAAAGGCACTTTTGGGTACACTAACTGGGTCCCTGACCATACCAGAAGAGACACTTCTTAGGACAGACACTCTGACCAGAACCTGGACTCACCTGGACTGCTTTGCTGTAAAGGACTGCTACGTTGCTGTTGCCCTTCTGCCTTGCTCGCCTCTGCTGAGAAGTGCTCTCCAAAGGCTTAGATTGAGCTTGCCTCCTGTTTCTGAAGTCTCAGTGCCAAAAAAGACTTCATCTCTGCAAGGAAAACCTTGTGCAGTGAAAATCGAAGCACGGCCTGCCGGAATCAAAGTACTGCCTGTCCAGTGGTGAGAAAATCCCCACATCGCGGAACCGGAATGATGCAGCCCGGCTCCCTGAGTGGAGATCGATGCAGTGCTAACGTTGAGACTAGAACTTCGATGCACAGCCCACCGGATCGACACATCTTTGAGCTGGAATGACGCAGCCCGACTTCTTGCAATGGGAATTGATGCTGCGCCAGCCGTGTGGCAGAAAATTCCACAGCACCACCCATCAGATCAACGTAACAGCTGTGACTTTGTCCCATATGCCCAGGATTTCCACGCATTATCCCTGGGCGTCAAAAGACTCTGCATTGCAAAGAGGATTCAAGCCTGCGTGCCGGAATTCAACGCAAAGCCCTTGCAGAGTGGAAAAGAATCGATGCATCATATGTGTGTGCCCGGAAAACTGACTCACACCTACCTTTTTTCATGCTTCTCCTCCTCTGCTGTCTTCGTGCGTGTAATTGTGCTGCAAACCAGGTACTTTGTGCTTGCAAGAGACAATTGTTGCTTTAAAGAACTAAAGATCCTTCTTATCATTGCAAAAGTGATATTTCCACTTGTGATTATCAAATCATACTCGTTCTTACCTTAATTTAATCGGGTAAATATCTTATATTTCTCTAAACCTGTGTGGTGTCTTTCTGTGTTGTTCTCACTGTGTTATTGCATGATTTATTGAACAAACACTTTACCTATTGCCTTCTAAGTTAAGCCTGGCTGCTCAATGCCAAGCTACCAGAGGGTGGGCATAGGATAATTTGGGTTGTGTGTGACTTACCCTGACAAGGATAGTGGTCCCTATTTGGACAAGGGTGTATACCTCTGCCAGCCAGAGTCCCCATTTCTAAAAACCGGGTCTTGGTGTGGGTACAAATCTCAGGCCTTTGTTGAGTACTGAGTTTTGTGCCTGTGTCAATTGTCGGTTACTCAACTTCATAACAATATTACTGCTTACTCCCTGCTGGTACTCTCTGAGCTCTCTGAGCACACATGTATTACGGGTGGACAAATGGTATACAGGGGATAGCTTCACACCCATAAGGTACACTGTGTGCAGTGTTTCTACTCACTACGTGTGATTCACATCGGGTGTATGTATTAACAGAGATGGATATTGTATGAAATACTGACCTACCATGGTAATCCCCTTTGATATTTATTTCTCAAGAGAGGGTTAGAGGACACAGGTAAGAAGCAGACTTACCTTATGCATGCTGGATAAAAGGCAAGTAAGTGACAATAAGGAATAGAAGATGTTCTGCCCTGAAGAAGGCCGGCGGACTTATGCCTTGAGAACGAAGTTCCCTAGCAAGTACCTCTACGACGGCCGAAACATGTTGCCATTTTTAAGAGGGTGTAGGGATCCATTACAGATCCAATAGACACCCGGATGCCCCATTACATAGAAGGGAGCTAACTGGTTTTAACTCTATCCAATATCATCCTGAACAAAGTCAATCTTTGGATAGATATTGAGATAGTTTTAACTTCAATCACTTTTACTTTACTGGTAACCTTCAGACCACAAGACTATTTATCTAGATCTCCCTACTCCTGTATGAGCTAGTTCTCCCTTGGAGCTATGGTTGAGACAACTGGGTCAGTAACATCTGTACCCGGTGGGTTGCCATGATTAAGTGGATGAGGCTTTTCCATCCATAAAGGAAACACCCCTTAAAAAAGGTGGATAATCATGGTAGTGCAGTTGGCATCAAAGCGACACATAATAGTAAATGTAACTCACATATTTTGTTAGTATATGGTATGGATTGGGAGTGAATGAGGCTACTGGATTCTCCTACCTCTTTACGGTGTAAAGTTTAGAGTATCCACAGGTCCAGAAGTGCACTGAATAGTTGGTTTCTGAGTTCCAACATTTATTCCCAGTTCTGCCTTTGAACTGGAAAAAGCTTCTAGAGTTTATCCTTTGATGTCAACAGGCTTCCTGCCTTCCTTGTCCTGGCTCCAGACTAACTACACAGGGTATACAGCCCTTTTTAGGGAGACAGAAACCAGACTATTCAAGTGTAAATAGGTCTGTGCCCAGCTCTGCCCTCCCATCCTGCCAGTAAAAGCCCATCCAGGGACACTTGAGCTCTTGACTGTGTGTGGCTGTCTACGTGGACTACACAAAGCCCATCTGTCAGCTACACCTACTCAAGGATAGGCTATAGGCACTAAATGGCTGAGGCAGAAAATTGCCAACTTTCTAAAAGTGGGATTTCTAAAATTGTTATTCAAAATTCACCATAAGAGAGGATTTTTCATTACAATTCCCAAGACACCAAACATGAATTGAGTACTTGTTTCCATTTGGGACCTACAGCTTATTACATATAATAAGGCACCTCCAATATTATACTATGGGAGACGTAGGCCTTGCAGTAGTGAAAGAAAATGTAAGAGTTTTCCACTGCTAGGACATATACAAATTTAAATTACATTCCCTGCCTTTTAAACACATTGCACCCTGCCCTGTGTTTAGGGCCTACCCTATGGGTGACTTACATATATTAAAAAGGAAGGTTTTGACCTGACAAATGGTTTATTTTACCAGGCTGAAATGACAGATTAAAAACTGCACACACAGGCTGCAATGCCCGGCCTGAGACATGCTTAAAGGGCTGCTTAAGTGGGTGGCACAATAAGTTCTACAGGCCACAAGCAGCATTTAAATTACAGACCCTAGGAACATGTGGTACCACTTTACTAGAGAGTTATAAGTAAATTAAATATGCCATTTGGGTATAAGGTATGTTACTATGTTTTATGGAATCTTAGCACTAATTTGCAGTGATAAGGTACCTAGAGTCTAAAAGTCAACAGAAATGAGATCAGCAAAAATGGAGGAGGACAGCAATACGTTTGGGTGAAGACCACCCTAAGGCTGACAGGTCCAACATGTGTCCTGTCCTGCTGAAAGTGGGGAGAAACTATTCAACCGCCTGGGAGTTTTTATCACTAATGTGGACGAAACTGGGTAGACCATCAGAGTTGGCAGCAGGGTGGTATTCCATTGTAAAGTCCATTTGCTATGGGGAAATAGACAACTTGAATGGCTTAGGGTCTTAGTCCTCCTTTTCATGAGCCATCTGAGGGGATTGTGGTCTGTCGAACCCGAAAGTGAGTCCTAAACTGGTATGGTCTGACCTTCTTCAATGCCCAAAACATAGTAAAGGCCTCTCTTTCAATCGCACTCCACCTCTGTTCCAGAGGAAGTAACTTCCTGCTCATGAAGACTACAATTTGGTCTATGCCCTCCTCATTTATCTGTTTGAGAAGGTTTTTTTTTTACCCGCTAAACCAGTAACTCAATTTCTAACAAAACCCCTGTATGACCGCTATAAGAAAGAATGTCCCAGGACATCTGACTTCTGCTGACAGCCAGAGACAACAAATGATCTCTACGGTTTACGGAGTTTGCCTCTTGTTTCTGCTACAGGGACACAAAAAAACAGAAGAGCTCCCTCACTTGAAGAAGCTGACCATCGTGGCCTTGACCCTGGATGTAGAGAGTCCTCATGCTTGGTGCCCAGAAATGTCTGCAGGTGTGACCAAGAGAAATTTAGCCATCAACAAGAACTTTGGGGGACTGTTTTCGAGAAGGTTTCATATAGAAAGGACAATGGGGAATGGTCATAGCCTGATATAAATACATGAAAATGAATTGAATGTTTAATGTAAACCTTGTGTACTTTACACTTCCGCTTCTAAGCCAAGTTTATTAGTTATAGTAAATATAGTTGATATTAGTAAATCAACAATAGATGTGGTATTACTTGGTGGAGGTTTGACTGGCAGAGTGAATCTGGGTATTAGAATAATAATCTATTCCATGAAATTTGTGCAGTGTTGGTCTACCCAATGTTTATTTTGTTGGCATGGGCTTGAGTGTATTAAAGTCAGCTCAGTTTAGTTATAGATTGCCTTTGCTAATTCCCGCGTTTCATGCACATTCCTACAAATAAATCAAAATGTGTTTGGGGTTGCAAGGATCCAGATTTGCCTCGAAATTCCTGAAATAAAATGAAACAATGTTATAAATCTTTAGGTGTCAAGCGTCTCAACGAGAATACACTCTACACTGTAGTCTAAGCAGACCCTAATTCTACTTGTAATGCTATCAAAATGTTTCTATTTATGTTTCTTATTATCATTTCACTCATGATTAATGCAGGACTGCAAAGCCAAGTTCCAACATGATCCTAAAACAGTCGTGCACAATTATATGTGAATAGCTGCATAATTCTTGCATGGGTTAGCACCAACTGCATAAGTATTCTGATGTTCCTACCCTGATCATTCCTGTGCTCTAGACAGCATGCATCACCCAGAGTGATAGCGAAAGGACAAACTAGCAGGCTCAGGTTCTGCTGCAAAAGCAGATGGTAATAAATTATTCGAAACAATGTATTTGTAAAAAAAATTGATATCGCGGGAATCTCTTGTCTTTAGAAAGTTCTCTTTGACATATGTAGTGTATTTCAATGGAAAAACGCCAAATAATTAAACACATCGATGGGTGAATATGAAATTTGCCATTTGGATGGCAAGCGGTTTCTCTCTGAAGTCACTTAATGCCTTCCCAGTTTGCTTGTGTCATTCAGAATGTTAGGGGCGCTGTCTCTCTTGACTGCTCTGCCTGACAACAATTAAAAAAATATCCTCATTCATGGGAACTTCATCTAACCCCTCTCCTACGCTAAATACATTATTCAGTACCACAGTGTTGAAACACTGCACACCACAGTGATCAAAGACGAGTAGATTTTCTTCCCCTTGAGAGAGAGTTAATATGAAGGCACTTTAGGATGTTTTAGTTGATTAAATCTTGTAGCAATTAAGCAACTAAAAGCAGATAAATGGTGTGAATTAAAACGTTTCCCAAAACTCATGTTCCTTTGTTTTTTTCGCTTCGAAATTTCAAGGGCTATCCTAGCACATTGATTAGAAAATACAGGGTTTGGAGTTGCGTCTAATGAATGAGTGATGAATGATTGAATGATTGATGAGAACTAAAATAACTCACAGATAAAAATCAGCGCTGCTTTTTTTCCAGTCAAATCCTGGAGTTCAATTAGATGATTACTAAAGAATTCCATACCCCAGTTTATGGAAGGCCATATGGACAGTCATATATTCGGTATTTATATTGCGTACTAGGGCCCTCAGCTTTGTGATGCAAGCCTAAATGAAAATTCAAAGGGCTCTATGAAACAAGTAGTGTTTTATCGTGAGTACATGTATGCATTTGAAGGTAGAGTTACACGCAGTCCAGCGGTAACAACAAGATTATTAAATATGTTCAATACCAATTAAATGCATCACTTAATAATTCAAAGACTAAATAATTACCCCTTTTCTGTTTACATAGAGAAAGCCTGGAAAGAATATGACTGGGCGAATTTGCAACGCTGAAGAATACATAGCTTTCCATATTTTATTTTAAAACCTCACGTTCGCTAAGCACAAAGAGGAGTAGAGTTTTAAACACGCATTAGTAAAGCCAATAGGACTGACTTCTTATTTGGTTTTGTGTTTGGTAGTAGCTGGGAGAAGTTATGAGTGCACTGCCCCCAGCTGTCCTAGATGGAGAATGCCATAATGAAGTAACACATTAGCTATCACATGAGGGAATCTGGGAGTAGGGACTCTTTGTGGAACAGACTGAGATTTACACTCAAAGGAGATTATGAAAAGTCTCAAGAAGAGGTTTGTGATGCAAGAGGTAATCGTTAGGATACTCAGTAAAATATCGTGTAGTAGATACTTTTGAGGTGAGGTGGGTATTTATGTGTCATCCTAAAGAACTATGTGCATGCATGTGCATCCATGCCTTTACTTTGTGAACAAAATCCAAGAACATTTTATCATAACTGCTAAGTAAAACAAACGTAGCAAGGTGAATTGGCCAATAGCACAGTAATTACAAGCAAATGCCTCCAACCTGCAGCCATAAATTCGAAATTGCAGTGTTGTTGTTTCAGCAAGGTAAATACATCAAGGAACACGCACTCACGTTTAACAAAAAATGTTCAATTAGGAGTACTCATGTCACATTAAAACAAAAAGACTACTTGACGCCCCATTGTCAAAACATTATGAGAACTCAAGTAACATGATGAAGCAATCCTGAAAATGCTAGGGTCAGCATAGATATTTCTCCGAAGCAATACCAAATCTGGAAAAACATATGCAAGCTAAAGGCTGTGAGAGCTGATCCAGAGCCTACTTTTTGTCCTTCTTTTTCAAAATGACGTGAAGAGGGACCAACAAAGAGGCCCTGAATTACAATAGGACCCCTCTTGGTGCTGCTCAAGGGCACTAGCATCCTGCTCCGCAACCGGTTCTCTGCTCCTCAGCTGCATATTCCATTCTCCCCTGTTGGAAGTCCTTGGGTGGAACATTCAGCAGCAAGGAATGAGACAATGCAGCTACCAAGTGAAAGCTCATCCTCACTTGCTGGAAACAACGTCCTTCAGAGAGAAGTCCAATTCATCTTGGGTAGGATATTCTGTTGCGAGAAATGGGTCAAGTGGAAGTAGAAATTGCCAAAGCTGAGTAAAGTAGGGAAGAGTTGCCTTTCTAATGAATGGTGAAACATCGGGCGAGACATTTAAGGAAATGTTTTACTTCTTTCACCATAGAAAATGGGACTAAATATTGTCTGCATGGTCAATAATGCAGTTAAAATCAATTGCAGGAAGGAAGCAATCCATTCTTTGCAATATTGCTCTCCCATCATATTTTATAAAGTACCAAATAGCCATACCTTATGTAAATAAATAAGAAGGTGCATTAAAGAATGGAAATATTTAGCATTTAGGCCTTTGTGGTACTCTAAACAGTTCTGATGATCTCCCTATCTTAAAGTTTCTTATATTCCTCTCTATCTTATCTTTGCGACTCCTCTCTACTTAACATGGCATGCCTCATCCCTCCCTTTGAGTATTTTTTATTCAGGTAAGTACTTTGGATGTCTGCAATAGTAACACATTGATCTTTTCTGTCATCTGAACCTTGAGGGGAAAAAAGAGAAGTTGTTACAAACCTGTATTTATTGACATGTTTCAAATTCAACAATTGCAAAATGTGCACATGTGGGAAGTAGAAAAAGGGCCTGGTTCCCCAATTTAGGGGATTTTCTCTTTGATTTTTAATGAGGATAGAAAATGAATGGCAAATGGAACCTATGGAAGAGTTTTGGTTGTTGGTTGGGATCTTCCTTCTGTGGATCTTTGGTCACCAGAAACTTCAGATATTTTTGTGGGGACATGCGTATGAATACATTTCATATTTTCGGGAGTCAATAAAAATGAAACATAGGAAGCATAAATCTGTGATCTTCAGCACGGCTTTTGAAGTGAGGTTTGTTTTTGGTTGTGACTTCACAGAACGCAGAATGGATTAAATCGAGGAAGCAACCAAATACTTCAAATTGGGTTTAGACAATAGACAGTAATGAACATTTATACCACAGCAGGTACATTGAAACCAATAGAGATCAACGCTGCTGATATAATGTGAAAACAGATCCCTTGTCTTAGATACAAGGACCCCCACCCATTATATGCAGCATGCGTTGTCATAGTTTTTTTTATCTCGTTCTTATGCATTTTTTAGCAGTATGGGCTCATCTTATAATACGATGCTCTTCATATCATAATTAGGGACCCGTTTATTTTATGTAATCGACATACTTTAAACTGATTAAAGTAATAACCCGAAATTATGTATTTAAGGTTTCTTTGGCATGGGTAAATTTAAAAGGGTGTGCCAATGGCCTTATAATTCTCACATCCAGATCCGTTGACAATTTGTATCCAATCTGTTTAGCCAGTCTGTTAAGCCTAAATAAGTCAGTGATTTTTGTCAGCACGTTCATATCCAGAACATCCATCACCCAACCACATGTAACAATGAAAACATTTAGGGGACACATAGTTTTTATCATACATATTAGACATTCAGAATATGTTGTGTTCAGGAACTTTCCTACATTAGTTAAGCTAACTGCCTCATGTGAGAAAATAAAGGGGATGAAATGGGAATATTTTCCATACTGTCTTTAGTAACAAAACTAGGTGCAAACTTTAAAATCTTTTCTTCAAAAGAAAGTTGGGTGTTGAAAATGATTTCCACGTTGGTGGCTAAGTACAGCAGTGGACGTAATGGATCAAACTAGGCCATCCACCAAACTCCTAGATGGATAGATTCTCAACAGTCAGTGGCTTAATTTTGTTGAACTAGGACAGAATGTATTTTCAACCAGTTGACAGTGGTGCACCAATATTTTAAGAACTTTGCTTGAAATTAAGAATTGTTGCCATCTAAATGCAGAATGTATTATGTATTTTGCACATAGAAGACAAATCATCTGAAAGAGCATAAGAAGAGTGCCAGAGGAGAGGACATAGACAATGACAAGGTTGGGGATAAAAGTAGAAACTTGAGATATCCTGCATTTGAAAGATTTCCACACACCAAAATGGAGAACGCATGATCCTTTTGAAATCTGTTAGCAATTTATGTGAATGGGGCTAGGGTAGTGATTCTCACCCCATCTCCCTGAGGCATGTCAGGGAGAATGGGATACGAGACAGTGTTACATATTGTGGAGAGGTCAAGCAGTACAAATGCAGCTGCTCTGCTCTCATCAAGTTTCATGCAGAGTTCAATGACTGAAGAAATAAATGTTTCCATTCCATTCAGTGGACACAAGCATGATTGTTGTAGATCTATAATATAATTTTCCTGCTCTCCAAACTGTAGTGGGGAAATGAAGAAGAGGATCGGGTCTGTAATTAGCTAGTTCAGTAGGAACATGCAATGGGGCTTTTGCAGGGGAATGATAAGGGTTTTGTTATCGATCATGAGACTATGTCAGAGTGAAGTGATGTAACGGTTGGTTAATGCAGGGACAAAGGTTGGTTAATGCTTTGAGCACAGTTCCTGTTTAATGAATATCTGTCTATAACAGGCTGCAGGAGAAGCAAATTCAGCAAATATATTTAAAACCTCTTTAGTCTGTTAGATATACTGTTCAAGAAATTACTAGTAGAAATAAACACAGGCAGTGCAAAGATATTTTTGTGGCAGCAAAGTTCTCCGTGTAAGTAGACCTAATAGCAGCATCATATGAAACATTCCAAGAGCTTTATAATTTCATTATTTACTTTGTGTCAAATGATGGCTCTGGAGGCTTGGCATTTTGGTATCCAAAGTAGTGGAAAGCCAATCATCAAAACTGTAGGTGTAAAGTTCTACGTTTTTGGAGCCATCCGGATGAGTCACTCCAAAACAATGCATTACTGCAGATGGAGCAAATTAGGAATAAGGCACAGTTATTGGACAAGTTTGGGCTCAGCTGGGTGAAAACAGGCGGCAAGGTAATGTGTATTGAATAGTAGAGCCTTAGGGTCTATCCAAGGCAGTACAATGTTGTATTGCCAACTGGCCATGTTTGAAGTGGATAGCACCAGATCAAGCGTGTGTTCATTTGAGTGGGGTACGCCAGATACTAGCTACTTACTGCATGTTAAAAAAGGAGCAAGCATTAAGTAACTGAGAAACTATGAAAGAGGTTCAATCCTCAATCCAAAGGATGAAATCACAGTACACTAGTGGAATTTAGGCAGGAAAGACATTAGCTTTAAAAGGGAATTAATAAAATATGCAGGGAGGCTTAGAGGACAATAGATAAGCAGGAATTCGATCATGTTTGAGTAACAAAGTAAACAAACCCTAATAGCAATTCAGCCATTACAAGAATTGATGGAAACATAGAGGGTCATTCTGACCCTGGCGGCCGGTGGCCACCAGGGCCACCGACCACGGGAGCACCGCCAACAGGCTGGCGGTGCTCCAACGAGCATTCTGACCGCGGCGGTTCAGCCGCGGTCAGAAGCGGAAAGTCAGCGGTCTCCCGCCGACTTTCCGCTGCTCGTGTGAATCCTCCATGGCTGCGGAGCGCGCTCCGCAGCCATGAGGATTCCGACCCCCCCTACCGCCATCCTGTTCATGGCGGGAAAGCCGCCATGAACAGGATGGCAGTAGGGGGGGTCGCGGGGCCCCCGTAAGAGGGCCCCGCAAAGTATTTCAGTGTCTGCCTTGCAGACACTGAAATACGCGACGGGTGCCACTGCACCCGTCGCACCTTCCCACTCCGCCGGCTCGATTACGAGCCGGCATCCTCGTGGGAAGGTCGTTTTCCCCTGGGCTGGCGGGCGGTTTTTCAGCAACCGCCCGCCATCCCAGGGGAAAACTTGTAATACCCGCCGCGGTCTTTTGACCGCGGCGCGGTATTTCGGATGGGGGAATTCTGGCGGGCGGCCTCCGCCGCCCGCCAACATTGGAATGACCCCCATAGTACTTAAAAAGTGATTATCTAGAAGAACTATAGTGCTATCAATGTCAGGTTGAGTGGTGCAGTCTTGACGGATTATTTGAACACTGGATGGAATAGAGAAAATAATATAGAGATTGTGCGAAATTGGGTTGTTGGTTGACTGGATTGTGAACACTGGTCAAGCAGCAACCACAACTCCTGTTAGGGTAAAGCACAAACAAACTCAAAATGTAATCTGTCCTTAACCTCTGGTTGCTTGTCACAGAGAAATCAGGCTTAACTTGAAGGCAATGGGTAAAGTATTTGTGAAACACACCACACACAAAAAGGGTCCCTCACAAGGTTAGAAAAATTGAACTTAATTTATTAAATAAAACAAGACTTAAACAACAAAAATCCAATCAGGAGAACTCAAGTTTTTAAAACATAAACTCTAAAATAGCAGCTAAAAGCATAAAGCTCCAACCGTAGACATCTGGTCGTGCTGGACCAAGGCAAAGTTGCAAGTTCAGGCCAACCGCAATGGAGCACAGGCTGGCTACATGAAACCAGTTAGGCCCACTGAATAAAGTACCTTAATTCCTGGTTGTAGAGCATTGAGTGGAGCCGCCTCGAAGATGAGCCGCATAGGCAAAGTGATACATTGGTTCCAAGATGCGGCGAGGATGCGGTGCAAGTTTCTGTTGTGTCGTCAGCAAGGTTCCTGTCAATAGGACTTGTGGTGCGAAGTCTGATGCTGGGGATGTGGCACACAGCTGGTGATGCAACCATTCTGATGAGCTACTAGACTGCAATGCAGAGTCTGGCTTCTTTGTTTGGGCTGCCATCGACAAGGGATGTAAGGACCTGTGCCATGGATGCGCTACACCTTTTTGGGTGATGCATCGGTTCCATGGGTTGCAGAGGTGATGCATCCATTCTGCTTGGGGATGCGGTGATCCATAGAGTAGATGTATTGGTTCTGCTTGAGGGTGTATTGCTCAGCAGAGGTGATCTGTCCAGTCCACTGGCAAGCACCTTAGGCCCACTTCAATTATCCAGGATTGGGGTGGCACAACTTGGCAGGGTAGACCCACAGATGGTTCTCAGTTGGCAGAGTCCAGGTTCAGGTGCAAAGATGTTGGGAGCCTGTTATGTCCCTGAGACGTAAGATCAGGAGGCAGGCAACTAACCCTTGGAGTCACTCTGGGTTCTGGGTTCAGGCGATACAGGTACAGTCCTTCTTGCCAAGGAAAGAGGGCAGCAGGCCAGCAGAGCAGGGCAAAAGTTCCCTCAGAGCAGCAGTCCAGCAGTCCTTGTAGCAGCACAGCAGTCCTTCTCCCTGGCAGAGTACACAGCTCCAGACGTGGTCCAGAAGTGTACTGATGTGGTGGTGTCTGAGGTTCTTCTTTTATACATAGTTGGAATTTTGGAGAAGCTTTTAGAGGCATGCCTTTGGAGTGCACAGATGCCCTGCCTTCCATACCCTGGTTCCCAACTACCTTTTGGGGGTATGCAGCTATTTGTGTGAAGACAGGACAAACCCTATTCAGGTATACGTGAAGCTGAGTCCAGCTCCTCCCTCCCATCCTGCCAGTAATGGCTCAGTAAACCACACCTAAGCTCCCAATCGATGTAGCTGTCTATGAGGAATGCACAAAGTCCAACTGCCATCTACACCCAGTCTTGCTGCCAGAAACAGGTTGCAGGCACTAAATGGATAAGGCAAGAAAATGTCAACTTTCTAAAAGCACAATTTTCACAATTGTAACTTAAAATCTGACTTCAGCATAAGTAAGGATTTAAAATTAGGTTTGCAGAAACACCAATTTTGGAGCGTTTATTTCTTCCCATTTGGAAGCAACACTTATAAGATGTATTAAGGCAACTCATATGTTATTCTATCAGAGAGATACGCAATATAGTAGTGAAAAACAAGCATTTAACTACCATGACATGTAAAACTTAAAAGTGCATGTTCCACTTTTTAAATACACTTCACCCAGCCCTTTAGGATGTCTAGAGCCTACTTCAGGGTGACTTATATGTATTAAAAAGGAATGTTTGGGCCTGGCGAAAGGTTTATATTGGCAGGTCGATATGGCAGGTAAAGATTGAACATACCGGCTCTGCAGTGGCAGGTATGAAACATGTTTAGAGGCCACCTGAGTGGGTGGCACAACTAGTCCTGCAGGCCTACTATCAGCATATAATTTACAGACCCTAGAGTCATCTAGTGCACTTTACTAGGGACTTAGAATTCCACTGGTTAGTAGTGATGATATTTGCAGAGTCCTAAAGCCAGCAAAAACAAAGCAGGAAAAATGGGAGGTCTAAAAGCAAAAGTTAGGGGGATACCATGCCAAGGATTCCAGGTCTAACAGAGACCAGAACTTTATTTACACTATTTAAATTAGATTCAGTATTTCATTCCTGTACTTTGACTGGTTTAACAATGCATGAGCTTTAATTAGCTTGCAGGCTTGCAAAGCACCAGGACTGGTTACGATGAAGCAATCAGCTAGAGTGAGTTATGTGTGAGGGTGAGAATAAGAAATAATCATAGAGGGGCAGACTCTGCAAGGAGGTAGGACGAAGAGCACAAAATGGTATTCTTGGAATACATTATCTTACCTGCAGCATTGAGGGCCAATTGAGCAGCATCATGTGCTGTGTGTCCACTGCGAAAAGGTGGAGACAGGCTTACTTCATGGATCTCTTCGACACACACACACACACACACACACACACACACAGTGCTTAGCATGTGCAAAGGCATTGTAAGGGCTCCCAGCATGAGTTCAGCAGGTGGGTGTGGCCCCAGTTACTAGGAAACTCTACAGCACAGTTTTAATAAGGGAAGAGAGACTAATTGTTGAGCTGAACTGGAACTCAGCCATTTCTGCTACTAAGATTAGGCTCTCCTCATTGTATTGCTACTTAGAACACAAATCAAGCTAAAGCAAATGTGATCAAAACTCATAAACATATAACTAGTCAAAGAAACAAATGAGTCTTGCAAAGCAAACATAACCAGTTACAATAGTAAAGAGTGGCAAATGGAACCATGAGGCTCTAACATTACAATGAAAACAATAATGTGAGCAAAGTAAGATAAAACAGAAGTTAAATGATCTGAGTGTTGTAGAAGATGAAAGGATTTGAGAGTAGTCTCTTATGCAGCGATTAAAGTATAGCTGGTTCAAATATAACACTAAAATATTTCAGAGTATATCAGAAAGTGTGGATGATACATACAACAATTTATGTATAAACACATTATTCATAGAAAACATTCTCACAGATACGTCACTGTTTGAAGACATACAAAGATTGTTTCGGCCACAATTAGTATATTGGGGATTTGATAAGATGCAATGTCTGAAAAAGTGATGTTTTTCATCTAAGGGGCCACTTAATTGTAAGTGCGCAAGTACGTATCACATTGCTTTGCATCTACTAGTATTTAAAGATTTAGGGGGTGATTATGAGTTTGGCGGATGGAAACATCCCAAATGAAAGTTATTGGGTAACTAACCTTCACCCTGGTAGTCATCACAAGTTAAGTGGAGCAACCTGGAAAGTCCATCTGTATTAGCATGGCCACCCTTGGTCTGTGTTCCACTGTGAAGTCCATCCCCTGTACAGAATTAGAACACCTCAACAATTTAGTATTTGTCGCCTTCATCTGCATGATCCATCATTAAGAGGTCTGTGGTCAGTTCACACACAATTGTGTGTATAAAACAAGAATGGTGTCAGGCTTTCAGAGTTCAAACCATAGTAAAGGCTTTCCTCTCAATGGCACTCCATCTTTGCTCTCTGGGTAGCAGTCGCCTGCTAATGAAGGCAATTAGCTGATCAAGGCCCTCTTCATTTGCCTGTGCTAATATCAGTTAGCACATGAAAGTGAGTACCAAACAAGTATGGTGTCAGGTTTTCAGAGTCCAAACCATAGTAAAGGCTTTCCTCTCAACTTCACTCCATCTTTGCCCTCTGGGGAGTAGTTGCTTGGTAAGCAAGGCAACTGGCTAATCAAGGCCCTCTTCATCTACCTGCGCCAACACTGCTCCAATCCCATGCTCTGAAGCATCTGTCTGAACCACAAATTCCTTTGTGTAGTCAGGGGCCAGCAACACTAGTGCTGAACACCTAGCCTCTTTCAGAGTGTCAAAGGCCTTCTGACTCTCTGGAGTCCATATGACTCTCTTTTGTCTCATTTTAGAAGTGAGTTCTGTCAGGGAATAAATCTTCTATAATACCCAGTCAGACCAATGAAGACCTGACCTGTGTCTGGGTTGCAGGAGCAGTCCAATCGAATATGGTTTGGATTTTAGCCTGGAGAGGTTGTACATGACCTCCACCTACAAGGTGACCCTTGTATACAACTGAACACTGCCCTATTTGACAATTATTGGCCTTAATAGTCAGACCTGCCTTCTGCAGGGCCTAAAGCACTTCCTTCAGGTGGGTCAGGTGATCCTCCTAAATGGAACTGTATACAGCTATATCATCCAGATAAGCTGTACTGAACTGATCCAACCCAGACAGGACCCTGTTCATCAACCTTTGGAAGGTGGCAGGGGCATTCTTTAAGCTAAAGGACATGAATTTAAATTGGTAATGCCCCTCTGGTGTGGAGAATGCTGACCTCTCCTTTGGTCCTTCACTGAGGGCAATCTGGCAGAAGCTTGAGGTCAAATCAAATGTCCTCAAGTACTTAGCAGTCCCTGAACTGTCAATGAGCTCATCAGCTCTAGGTAAAGGGTGTGCATCAGTCTTTGTGACTGCATTCAGTCCTCTGAAGTCCACATGGAACCTCAATATTTTATTTTCCTCCTGAGGATTAGGTCTGGGCATCAGCACCAGTGGTCTGGCCCATGGACTGACAGAAGGCTCAATTACCCCCAAATACAGCATCTTAGCTACCTCAGCTTTGATACTGGATCTGACCTAGTTAGACAACCTGTACAGCCTCCTTCTGACAGGTAGGCTGTTGCCAGTGTCAATGTCATGGACACACCAACTCTACTCTTATTCTCTAAGATTTGATAGAGTCCAGTCCACTTGCCCTGAAGGGCCCTGGGAGCCACAGGTTCTAACACCCACACCAGTTGTCCTTGTTTATACTCAGGCCTCATAGTCTTTCAGTCATACCAGATCTTCATAAGCTCTTGACTGGCCTCCAGGTTCCTCCTTGCTTTGCATATGTAATCTGCCATGCAAAATCTTTGGCCGAGTACATGCTCCAGCACATTGTTCTTAACTTCCCTCAGAGGCTTTTTCTAAGACTCTCTCACCAGGCACAATAGTCCTCTTACAGAGTGCTCATACAACAATTCAAATGGACTAAAGCCAGCCCCTTTTTGTAGGACCTCCTTGTAGGTAAACAGTAGGCATGGTAGGAGAACATCCACTCTCCTCCTGAGTTTATCACACAAACCATCCTGAGTTTAATACACAAACCATTGATTATGCCCTTCAGGATCTTATTCAACCTTTCCACCAGACCATTAGTCTGTGGATGATATGGGCTGGTGAATGTGTAGGTAACACTGCATTCTTCCCACCTCACCTTCAGAAAGTTGGAGATGAAACTTATGCCCTTATCTGAAACAACCTCCTTTGGAAAACCCACTTTTGTGAACACACCAAGTAGGGCCCTAGTCACTGTTGGTGCAATGACTGTTCTGAGGTGAAGTGTCTCACGGTCCCTTGTGGCATGGTCCACTACCACAAAGGTATTCCTATTCTCTGATACAATTGGTGGATATAGGGAACCAACAATGTCTACCCCCACCCTCTCAAAGTGAGTCCCAACCACTGGCAGTGGTTTCAGAGAGCCTTTGTTTTGCCCCCTGTTTTGCCACTGGCTTGACAGGTGGCACAGGAGCTACAAAACTCCTTTGGCAGACAGGTGGGGCCAATAGAAAAATAGAAATGGTTCACCAACCCATTCCAAGTCTTATTCTGACCCAAATAACATGCCAAGCAGATGTTGTGGAGTGAGGAGGAATTCCCTAGACTTTTGAGATACCACCAATCTCTGGGTGGCTCCCTTCTTGAGGTCTCTGGCCACAGTGTATAGGACTCCCTCTTTCCAGTAAACGTTATGGGATCAGCCTCCTCTTGCCTAAAGGCAGTCTCCCTCATGCCCCCAAGATTGGGGCACTCTCTCTGTCCCTGGCACAACCCCTCTCTGGTGGTTGGAATAAATGGGGTGAACAATGTAAAAGGATGACTTTCACACACATTTTAACCATGTACATTATTTTGGTTTTGAGACAACCAGGTTGAAAACAACATATGTCACAAGACGTTAGGATATGAAATGGAGCAGTTTTAGTTAAGAACAAAATGTCCATAAATCACACAGCATTATCATATAGGTTCCTAGAGTGCCGAAAATTCCTGCCCTTCTACTTGGTGAAGTTTGATAGCTCTTACAAGCCCTGCCGGACTGAAGTACTTCTCTCCAACACGTAGGTCGCAGGAGCTCCTGCACACCTACTCATCAGATTATGCTAACAAACAGAAATGTGAGCCAAATCTTGGCAGTGTTTCCCTGTCACTCTCAAGAGCCTCGCTGGAGATCTCACTCTGCGATCGGTGGAAGAACCAAGTCAATACGAGATCCCTTGTTCTCAAGGTAATGGGAGGGGAAGGTACACATACCACTGGATTCCGCTGTGAGGCTTCGCTGGGTCCCCCGTGTGTGGAACATTGGAATGCAGCTGCCCGCGAACACCTGGAGCAACTGCCATCCAACGCTGCTTCCAGGAAGAGTGTTTTGATCCTCTCCCTGCTTTGCCATGCTTCCTTGGCAGGAGCAGGGAATTCAATATAAATGGTTTGGCAGCATTGATGGTCTGAGTGTGGCTCAGCGTGCACAGCACGGATTGAAAAGGAGAGCTGCTACTTCATAAGCGCGCTCCATGTAGTGGTGCCAGACTGCCCTCAGGAACCTGCCTGTAATGCAGAGCAGCTCCAATGAGGTGTCCAAAAGTGCAGTGAAGATAAAGCAGTTGCCACACACCAAACTTGTAGAACATGGGGAATGGATGGTTCACGAGGTGCTTGAATGTAGTGAAGCACTCAACATGTGCTTCTTCCAAGACACACCTCGATCTCCAGGGCGAAGTGCTGGGGTACACAAAAACAAAAAAAACAGGGATCTGTAAGACCACATTAGCCCAACTATGCCCTCTGGGAGAACACTGGGTGGAAACACAAGGCAAGCAGCAGTAGGCAAGTGGACCAGCACAACCAATTCAGCAGTCCTGTATGTGATCTCTCCTGGTAGCACCACAGTTTCCTTGCAGAACAGAGTCAGAGAACAGGTGGCAGCAGGGCAACAACAGAAAAGCAATCCAGTGAGTCCCTTAGGCCACCCAGTCAGTATTGGTTAGCAGGGCAACAGAAGAAGAGCAGTCCAGTAGAGTCCTTTGTGCAGGGTAGCAATTCTTCTGACAGGGATTTGGTCCCAGCTCCAAAGTGATCTAAAAATATGGGGGCAGGGCCCCTGTAATTATACTCAAATGTCTTTGATCTAAAGGGTGACTTGAAAGTAACCCTTTCAAGTGTAACACAACCCCTTTCACCCTAGCCGTGGCTCCAGACATCAGTAGGACCAAAATCAGCCCTTTGTGTGAGGGCAAGACACAGCCTATTAACATGTAAGGTGTGAACAACCTTTCCCTCTCCCAGCCCAGGAAGACTATCAGTAAGCAGATTGATGCTGATGCCTCTCCCATCAAACTAAGCCCTTTCTGTGTTGTGGCTATCTGGTAAGTAGTCAGAAAGTGCAACTGTCACTCTGCCCTAGATGTGGATTGGAGTCAGGCTACAAAGCACAAAGAACAATAAACACAGAGAAATGCCCACTTTCTAAAAGTGGCATTTCTAAAATAGTAACATAAGATCCAATTACACGAGTAAAACAGATTTCAAACTACCATTCCAAACATGTCAAACATGCTAATGCTATTCCTTTCAGAACAGAAATTACCACTTAAAAACATATAAGGGTATTCCCAATGCTAACCTTTTAGAGGAGCATCTCTAACAGTAGTGAAAAATGAAATATGCTGTTTCTCACTACAAAGACATGTTAAACATACAGGTACATGTCATACCTTTTACATACACAGTACTCTGCGCATAGGGCTACCTAGGGGTTACCTTAGGGTAACCCAGGTGTAGCAAAAAGAGAGTTTAATCCTTGGTAAGTAGTTGGAAATGCCAAGGTAATGTGGCAATAAACTGTGCATGCAGCCACTATGGTGGCAGGCCTGAGACATATTTAAATGGCTACTTCTGTCAGTGGCACAATCTGCACTGCATGCCCACTAGTGGCATTTAATTCACCTTCCCTTGGTGTATGGTATACCACTTTAAAAAGAAGTTATTGGTAAATTAAATATGTTCCAGTTTCATATCTGGGGGTGACAGCATTGAACCTTCCCTCTCTGTCTTTCACCAAAAAAATGTATTTGGATGAGCTTATAGTAGAGGTATGGTTTTCCTCCTCTAGCTTCTTCACTCTTTCCAAACACCAGGACCCATATCTCAGGTAGTTTATGCAATCAAATTCAGAGCAATCAGTGACTCAACAGTCTCCACATGCAGCTCACAATCACCTTATGAATATGCATGTACCAAGTTTGTCACTGCAGTTATCATGTGTAAGACATTTCCCCAGTACTTGCAAAGTTCTGACCTTTCTTCACATTCTTTAACAAACTTTATAAACTTGGAGACATATTTAAGCGCCCCAATGCCACCGGAGCATCACAAGGAGGTGTAACAACATTTTTTTGTGGTGTTATGCCTCCTTATAAATATGGACCCACTTGGACTCAGTTTTCTGCATCAGGGGACCGTGCGATGGGTGTTACTGTGAGCGTTCCACCGCAGCACCCATTACTTGACACTGCCTCAGATTTACAAGTTGTTTATAACCTGAGGAAGCGCCAAAAACTAACGCCACCCCAGGGGTGGCATTAGCATGGCAAAACGAGGAGGAATGATTTTATTCCTCTTCATATTTTGCTTTTTCTATGTGTGCTACATTCTGCAGCACACACAGAAGAAGCAAAATGCCATGGGCGACATTTATGTGCAGGAAGGGGCACCTTCCTGCACATAAACAATCATTCAAAATTATGCTTTCGGACTTATTTGGAAAAGACAGTACATTTGCACATCATAACTCTGTCGGTTCATGGGATTTTCATTCACTTCTTCACTGATATCTTCAAAGCCATCATCAATGCTGTCATCTTCTGTTCCAAACTCAAGAACTTTAGTTTGAAACTGTTTTGCTTGGCTGATGTTTGGCTGATGTGAAAGAATGATGTAAAAACATGTTTAGACAATGTCAGGCAATCTTGTTGAGTTCCATGATTTGCAAAGCTCTGTGGCATCACATCATTTTTTATTAAGTCCAAAATCTAAATCTTTCAGGATGTTTCTTACAATGATTCCTGCTGAGTTTACTCCATTCTGTGATCTTATTTTGGCAGCAAGAACTTCAGTATTTTGGCAGCAAGAACTTCGGGAGTCATATCAGCTGAGAACACCATAAGTGACTCATTCTTTATATTAGACTGACAAAAACAAATTCTGTCATTGTACATACTCACCAGAAAAATCGTAATTTCATTATATGGAACAATACAGTTTCTTCAGTGTTGACCATTATTTCTCTGATCTCACAGAGTGTGAACCCACAGCCAACACTCAAGAGTAGGTTTAAAACTTAATTTGCTTTTTCAAAGAGTACAAACTTAACTAAAGGCTGGTGGTTACGTTGCTGCTGGGAGCTAATTATACATTCATATTGTTGAATGTATGCATGTATGCTGTTTGGGTGCTCATACAAATCTGCTGCAAATACATTCACCTTGTTGTTTAGACCAGCTACTCGCTGAAAACTTAATTTTGGAAAAAACTACCTGCAGATAAAAACATCTTTGCCCTTTGAGACCCACATAATCTGTACTTTGTTCTTTACTCAATCCTATGGCCCTTGTGCCGGCTAAACCACAGAAAGCACATTGAAGATCATCTGCTGTCTGATCAACTGTTGGAGGTGGAGAAAGGGTAGCCATTGATCTTCTAAGTGGAAGGGCATAGGGTTTGGTTGTCTCTTTCTCAGAAGACTAGTATTCTTCTTGTGATTCACTGGTTTCTGCTATTTTTTCACTATTTTTTTCCAGGATTTCTTTCCATTTTATATGACTTGTGGCACTTGTTATTACAATGATAAAGTATTTGATCCTCTTCACCAATCAGGTTCAACATTTTGGGAACTTCATCTTGCCATATTTCTACAGCATCTTGAACTCTCTTCTCTCCAGTCGCAGTTGATGTTGGCTTTTCTTTCAGATTAGTTTGGGATATGACCCTTTTTTTGTGTTGTAGAAGTCCTTTGATTTTACAGCAAAAACAATATTAAAATAAATTACCAATATGATGGCTAAAACACACAATTATAGAGCCACTGTTTTGGAAAATGGTGGAAGGGTTGCTTTGAGGACTTATTTGCGGTCTCTATAAGACTGCTTGCCCTCCCAAAAACCTGTGTTTTGACATCAGAATGAAGTATATAGGTCTCATCGTTCCTGAAATTTTACATTTTCACTGCAACACGTCCGTCATTTTAAATAATGTCATCCAGAAAATATTGACCCGAATTAGCAATGTTTACCCCAGCTAAAATACTTCTCTAATCATACAAAATAGAAATCAAAAATGAAAATTTCTGAACAACAACATTTTTACCGAGGTATATCAGGGGGCCAAGACTATTTTCCATAAAGCTTTATTGAAGTAGACATCAATGAGAAGTCATCTTTACATTTTAATACCATCTGACAACATTAAGCATTGTTTAAGCTTCCAGAAGATACTTATTCAAAAAGGACTTACACAGGGAAAGAGTTTGCATTTTTAGTATGATTGATTATCTTTGACAACCCAAATTCTAGGGACAAAATTAATAAAATTCTAAGTACATAATATAAACAAACTTTCATTATACAGACAACAGCAGGATTGTGCTATGCCTCTTTGATTTGGAACCATTATTTGCTGAATTATTAAATTGAAACATAAATACAATAATTAAATCAGGATTAAAAATAAACCTATAGCTAAATTCATTCACAGAGAACTCATTAGTAGGGCTGTTATAAGGCAAACTGTGGCCATCATTAATGGCCATCATTTAGAGTATTACAGTAATCCTTATTTTTCTGGTTTTCCCATAGACATAGAATGGGTAAAAACATTTGATACATCTGGCCCTAAATCCTCTAATTCCCATTGTCCTCTTTATGCCTAATCACCTGTTTGTATTGAGAACTATAACTGTCTTACCTACATTATAAACTCCTCATAAACACATGCTTAGTCCAGAAGTAAAGAGTAAGATTTCACAACACACCAACCTTTTCTAGCTGGGAATCACCAGGCACATGTGTTTAACATAAATCATCTCATAATCCAAGTAAGAGGTTTCTGCTCTTTTTTAACTGGTGACTGATCTGTCAAATTTCTACGATGGTATATTCTGTACACGCAACTGGGATTTCGCTTCAGACTTCTACTTACTTGATGACGAACATCTTGCGTACAAGTCATTGCCAACTGATAACCCTCCGATGGGACTCTAACTAACTCTTTTAATAAATTAGCCAAGTGAGAAAATAAGTTATATATTGCATGGACCAGGGTGGCCAATAAACATTAACCCCAATCACATTAAAAACCAAGTTCACTTCAACACATTGTATTTTGCCTCTGGAGATCCTTCTAATAAGTGAGTGGCAAGGGGTGAGTGGCAAGAGAACTGATAATTCCACATTCAAGAGGCACTGGCAGCCATATTCCAGAGCTGTTTAGAATCCTCCCAACTGCATGTATTTTAGGCCTTCGAAAGAGCATACACCCATCTACGAACATCTCCTTTCTCAGCCAAGTGCATCCATCATTTACGTCAAGCAGGAATGGTGATCAAAAAATGCCTCACGCAAATGGCGAGTCCTCTTCCAATTGAGGACAATATATTAAGGGACAGGTGACAACCATAGAAGCCCATGCTTTTAAAATAAAGAGCTCCTGTAGTTCTTCAACTACATCAGGTGAGACCAAAGGCAGCATGGTGGAAGGTCAGGGATTTGACTTCAGGCTCCATATCACTAAATAGGAAATTGTATAATTACAGAAGGCTCTTATAACGGTATGGACCACATTCAGGCAGTAGCCTTCAGCATTCCCTCTGGTTTTGTTCAGACAACATTGTTCATGAGGGACTAGAGCCATATACTAGCTAATCAGAAAATGCACCAGGGTGAGAGATCAGAAATTCTTGTTTGCCATCATTTTCTGGTGCTATCATGTTATAAAGGGGTTTTGGGCTGATCAACATGCTGTACAGCAAACAAAGGTGGTTCAGCCATGGGTCGAATAGATATGTATAAAAAGAGGCAACTGCCACTCCATAGATTGAATGCACCAGCATTTCAACATGACAATCCTATGCCCACGGGAGAAACAATCGTTCACTTTGTATGACCACCATTTCATGCAATCAAGTAAATACAATCAACATATTTTAGAAGCACCAGTAAAGCATAATGTGTCTATTCATTTATTGTCATCTTTCGATGATAGATTTGTTTGATATATAATGGAAAAAGTAGATGTTAATTCATAAGACTGGAAACTGAATATTCTTGCCAGTATTCCTAAAATACCATTAATTCTGTTCACAGGGTCAGTGCTTACCTCCTGGAAATATGGCACACGTACAACAATAAAAACATTAAAAACTCCTTTATTTCATTTTTCTTATATTGATACATTTATGGCTTGGTGAGTTACAAGATCTGTGGATAAATAGGGAAATGTCAAGTTGAGCATTTTGGATGTAGCTGCATGTTCCCATGATATAAATTTTAAAATTAATTTTTAAAAGGGGCAAGGGATGTCAAGTTGTTGTTCTGAAAATTCAAATACAGTGATGGAAGTCTGTTTCCTTCGCATGCCTCTGTCACTGACTTTACGGTTCTTTGGAAGGACTTTCAAAGGAAATACAACTTATTAATGTGCTTAAAGCAGGACTTTTGCAAATCCAATCCAATTAACATTTTGGACTGCAATTGGCCAGTGTACCATTCACAGTGCATAGTGGGTTGGGTGGCAAAATGTTCTTTGTCCAAAAACATTTACTGGACGTAACATTTACAAAGGTGTGTGCATGTCTAACATAAGGTTTGCACTGCAAGTACACCCTTTCAGTCCAGACTCCTATGCCTAGACAATCACTACAAGATTCCATACAATGATGTTTTATGCCATGTCATGTATAGATTGTGTCATTTAGTTCTCAGGATCCTTGTGCGAAAAAGAGGTTTGGAATTACGTAATGAGGACCAGTCTGAAACTTTAGCAGATATGGAATAGAAATCACTGCATTTTCAGTCCTTTGGTAGGATTCTCAAATTTGAATTCTATATATTATTATGCATGTGGCAGCACTTTCCCCATAACAATTAAATTACCATTTTGGTTTGCAATGGATTAGAATACCCTTTGCAGCACACAATGCGAGCTGGGTCACTAAGTGGTTGCTATGCAAAAACAGCAACAGCTTTTTGACACACCCCATAGTACATGAGGGCATTTGTGCGTAAAAGGGTAATGGGACTATATCGTGAGTGCCAGGCCGATCTAATCAGAAATGGAAACTGACTGCACCATGAAGAGACTGTTCTTGTATAATTGCCTGATTGGAGGAAAAGATTATGAAGCATCATTCATACAATCTTCAACTAGCCAGTCCTGTTTTAAACAGGTGGGCTTGAGTTAGAATGGTTTAAATCACAATTATTAAACTGGGCGTAAAAGAGGATTCTGCAGCAGTTCTTTTAGCAGCAATTTCAAAATCATAAGACATGCATAGGTTATGCTACTTCTCTGTCATTGATCACAAAATTCTGTACTTGGCTCTGAGGAAGAAAAAGAGTTAGTTTATCCCCCAAAATGGCTGGGCGAATAAAGTGCTTGCAGCTGATGTGCTATAATTTGAATTTAATGCTTCAATTCCAGCAAGGCCAACTAAATCTTACATCTTTGTGAGGCCAATTAAATGATTACAATTACATTTAAATCAAATTAACACCTTATTTCCCAAAATCTAAAGCAGCAGAAGTCAGCTTTAGTCACTAAGTTAAAATAAGCTATTAATATTATTGTTATTATTATTATTATTATTATTATAAATGTGATTCTGTAATCCCTGTATAAACGACAGTCTGTTTGCAACAAATGTGTAACAGGTATTTCATATGTTTAATTTTGTTCCAGATGTTTTATTTTTATTTTTCATATTTGCAAACATGTTCATTCTTTTATATGAAAGAGCTATGCAACAGAGTTTTAAGTGGTTTGTGGGAAAGGTGATGGTGCGACCATGTTTTACATGGGATAAAGTACCTCTTTGCATACATGATAAGGATATTGCAAGTCACCTCTGGGTTCAATAACCTTATGAAGAAGCTCTGCCTTCAGCTTAATTCCTCTCTGTGGTAGTGGAACTCCTTGGTGTCTTGCAATAGCCTTACAATGTATGGTGGGGGTACTTTATCACCATTTTTATTTTTGTTATTACTATTATTATTATTTACAATAAATGAATGATAATATTGCTCGCAGTAAGAAATGCAAAGGCTGCTGCTTTGTATCGGGGAAATTAAAAATGCAAACATTTGCAACTATTTAAAAGCTAAATGACAAAAAGCTTCTTGCATTTATTTGTCATCTGAAAACCGAAATTTGTAAACGTAAATGTAAGACAACAAGAGGAAAAGTCGTGAATACCTTTCACTGTTTTGAAACTGAATGCCTAAAGATCATGCATTTTTTAAAAGTACTGCAAAATAAAAACAAAATTATAACCATGTCGGGCTGATGCCACAGGTTATTATCACCAGTTGAATGCTATTTAGTTTATCGACAGAAGCTTGAAAAGCAGAGTAGGCTTTTTCGAAATTCAAATTCTTAACCTGCAGGTCATGTACAGATGTCACCAGCAAGCACTTAAGTAACTTAAATATATCGTGGGAGTGGTGGGTTTGCCACCAAACATTATCCTGCAGTAATGTCTCAAGTCTTGTAGATGTAGAGGGACGTAATATAATTAAACTTGAGTTAAACCTTATAAAAGTAGTGTTATTGAGACTTGTAAACTGCGTGAGACAGAGGGGGTCCAAATGCTATTTGAAAAATGTAAATGGCAAGAAATTACCAATCCATAAAAGTTGAACGAATGAAACCAACAAATCAGCACATGAACAAAAAATACGGAAACGGACAGAATACGAGCACGCGTTGTTGTGCGAAGAAGAATAGGGTTTTTTGATGCAAAGGTCCAGTAACTCTCACAAAAACGACTGATCTTTGAGCAGAAGTAAGAGTCACATTAAAAGCGCACTCTGGATATATACTTTTATGAAATTTGCTCCCAGGTTTTTGGTTTCTGCATATCTGCCAATCCTACATTTTAAGCAAATTAAATAAAGACTGCCGATCATGAGCTGCATAATAGAAAAAAAAAAAAAAAACATCGAATCATCTTCGGATACTAATCACTGCCCTATTTTGCCTGGAACAACCTCTACCTTCACTCAACGTCACACCATATTTTTTATTTTGTAATGAAACATGTCATGTCTCAAAATACCACTACATTAAATATCATTGGCATCTTAAAACAAGAAGGTTGTATGTTGCTGTAAAGTTATATATATGGGTATAAAGTTACATATATCTATTACTACGTGAAAATAGAATTAGATTTCTGCAAACCTTTCATTTTAATGTGTAAAATAATAATTAAAATAATGAATTCATTATTTCTGTTCCGTATTCAAAGCCTAATGAGTTTCTACATTAAAACATGTTTCTAATTTAGAAATAAAGGGAGAGCATACATATGCAGTGTATTGTAAAACTATCTTGAAATGCTGTAGTATTCACACTAATATTCATTTTGGTTAGGGCCCTCTTTTCATAAATTATACAAGCACGCCTGCATTCACAGCGTTTGTACAGCCCGAGCATTACAGCTACATTTTAGAATATTTCGAGAAGAAATGGAAACACTGCCATCATGTGATGCTTTGAAAGCTATTTCAGTTCTTACCATGTGTAAAACCTCTTTGCGTTAAGTACACTGCTGAGGAAATATTTCTTCAAATGGCATTCACGTCTTACACTAACCCACATCATCAGAAAAAAAGTTGAACGCACTATAAAAAATGGATTCAATTATGATAAGGCATGTTACACCAAAGAAGAACACAAACAAATCTAATTTCATTAGAAAGTTAAACTATTTTCGTAAAAGAACAATCGCTTTGATTATAAACAGCAACGCTTGTTTTCATTATAAACGCAGATGTAAAGTACTAAAGAGTTGAGTTAATACAATTTATTATGCGTTAATGGCTAATGCCCTGATTGAGGGTTTGGCGGAGCGGTAGAATCGCGACTGATATCTCGTCCACCTCAATACTTCGGCCAAGTTTCTGACAAAGGACCAGCCTGCCAAACCGCAGCTCATGCCCTATGTGTCCTCTTGTTCGCACTTGAAGCCCTCATTGCAAAGCCAAAATACAAAGCAAAAAGCGGGGAAATCGATGCCTATCAAAATGGTCTCCATTTTGATATTTTATAAAATCTCAAAACAACGATGGTAGTAACAAACGACGAAAGCTCCTGTGAATAACACACGTCTTTTTTGTAGTGTTGCATACCAGTTACGGAACTGGTACTGAGACACTACCCTTCCTGGGGGTGGCCTGAGTAGAGATTTGTCATGAGCCCCACTTGTGTACCCCCCTACGTTTATTACGTTCTGTGGTGGTTTGGCCCTGGTGTCGTCAGGGCGAGTATAAAAATGAAAAAGGCCATTGCCCGTGGATGGAAAAGTCTGGCAGTGTCGGAGCAATCCTGTGGTCGCGTCCGTAAATTTACCATGCCACTGCACCCGGCCCGGACAAGACTGCCGGTGAAACCAAAGAACTGTGTGTGCTACGTTTTATTTGTCGATCTGTTTTTAATGTCAGGAAGCGCCAACATTACATTGGAAACGAGAGGTGTGGTTCTCGAATCCCCACTCCTCTCTGTGGCGGCCGCTTGGTCCTACGGTGTTCGTGACACGGGTAGGGGGCATTGTCTCCCTTCCACGCCCTCCTCCTTCGGAGGGCGTTTCCTGGGGCTCGTCGTTGCCTGATTCCGGCTGTGTTCCTGCTCTTACTCTTTCCCGCTGCTTCCGATGGACTGTGAACAGTTCTGGTGTAGAGCTAGTTTTTTCCAGTGCTGTCATCTGTGATGGACAGAGGATTTCTCTTTAACACTGTTTGGAGCCTGTGTGGAGGAACATTGTTGCTGCTGACTCCGCTGTGAAGGTGCCTGGGTATTTTTGCAGCTACTGTATTTTCTTCCTGTGGCAAAAGTGTGTCTGCAGTTGGTCCTGCTCACCTTGCTGGTCATTTTCTGCCTGCAGTCGCATGGTGAGTCCTGCTGCCAGTGAATTTTACATCCATAGTGCTCAGTTCCAACAGTGTCCTTGATGCCACCAACGGTCCAGTGAGTACACGATTTGGTAGTGTGAGGCCAGGACTGCTTCTGCATATTTTACGCTTACCTGCTGCTTCCATCTTGTCAACAATTCCCCCCGTCGAGCATTTCATCGTGGAAGGGGCCCCCATTGCCCCTAAGTGGAAAAATGGGTGGAAAGGGTTTTATTATATTTTGAGGCCACCAAAGTCGAAGATGCTCAGAAACGCGCTTTGATTTTACATTTAGGAGGAAAAGATATCTACAAAATATCCACAAATCTTGTTGAATATGACCCAAAAACTCACGTCACGTTAATTGCTGCTCTAAATAGACATTTTGAGCCCATGGCCAATACAGACTATGAGCGGTTTGTTTTCAAGCAAGCCCGTCAACTTGCGGAAGAATCAGTAGACTCTTTCCACATGAGGCTAAGACATCTGGCTAGCACGTGCAGGTTCGCTGACGAAGTGGAGGAAATAAGAGGGCAAATAATTCAAGGGTGTTCATCAGTGAAACTTAGAGAACGTATCCTGGAGGAGTCCGAAAGGTCTTTACTTGACATTCTCCAAATGGGACGAACTAAAGAGTTGCCCAAAGTCCGAGCATCCCATATGGAAGCAGCCCTACAGAGACCAATAAAAGAAGACTCTACGAACAGAATAGCCCCAGCTGCAAACAAGAAGAGATTCCATGCTAACAAGCCTCCGACGAAGCCCAGTGGGTATTGTGGAGGACCATGACATCGACCGTCTGAATGCCCAGCCAGAGGGAAAAAGTGTGCTGGGTGTGGAAAGTTAAATCACATTGTGATGGTGTGTAGGTCTCGCAAAACCCAGACTGGGAATGCTTCCATCAATGTGGCAACCAGCCAGTCTGAACATGGTAGCGACATGGACGACGATGAAGCAGAAGTGCATGTAGTTCACTCGATATTCTCGCTTGGAAGTCCTTCTCATATGTCAACAAAGTTGATAAAGTGCCAAGTTCAGTTAAGCACCCATGAGTTTCTGGCAGTAATTGATACAGGGGCTTCGATTAACATTTTGGCTGTAAGTAAACACTGCAAAATGTTCCCACTTCCAATGTTGTCAAGAGCGAAGGTAAAAGTTTATGCCTATGGACAGACTACCCAACTGGCTGTCAGAAGAGTATTTAACACGACCATTAACCATGAGTCCAAAGCAATTCTAGCTAAAGTTTATGTGGCAGAAGAAGGACGTGGTATGTTACTGGGTTGCAAAACTGCTGAAGACTTGGGAGTCGTCACCTTTGCACTCAGTATACACTAAGAGTCGATAACGGAGCTTCTGAGCCAGTATCACAGAATTTTTGAAGGGATAGGTTGTTTGAAAATGAAAAAGGTGCAATTACACATTGATAAGACTGTACAACCTGTTGCTCTGCGCCATAGACGCATTGCATTTCATCTATGGCCCCAAGTAGAAAAGGAACTAGATCACCTGGAGAAGGTGGGCATTATTGAGAAAGTGACAGGGCCCACACCATGTGTCTCTCCCATTGTAGTGGCCCGAAAACCCAAGCAGCCTGGCAAAGTCCGCATCTGTGTGAATATGCGACTCCCTAATGTTGCCCTTAAACGCGAACAACACTTGACTCCCACGATTGATGTATTATTGGCGAACTTAGTGGGTCGTGCTGGCTCTCAAAACTTGACCTGCGATCAGGGTACCATCAATTGGTTCTGTCAAAGGAGTCCCAGTACATCACGACTTTCTCCACCCATGTCGGTTTTAGGAGGTACAAACGTTTACATTTTGGGATCTCCAGTGCCACTGAAGTTTTTCAAAATGTGATCCATGAACTGCTAATGGATCTTCCAGGGACCCTCAATGTCAGCAATGACATTCTGATACACGCGCCTACTGTCGCAGAACATCATTCCCATATCAGAAGTGTTTTGCAGAGGATCCAAGACTGAGGTTTGACACTGCATCGTCAGAAGTGTGAGTTTTAAAAAAAACAAAATACAGTTTTTTGGATACATATTCTCAGCAGATGGCATTACTCCTGACCCAGCAAAAAGTACGTGATATAAAAAATGCACCTCCGCCCACGTGCATAACAGAGGTCAGAAGCTTCCTGGGAATGGTAAACTACTGTGGGAGATTCATCAAAGATTTGTTAAATCTCACCCAGCCGCTCAGGAACCTGACCAAATTAACTGAACCGTGGACTTGGGGCTCGGCTGAACATAAGGCATTCAAAACTATTAAAGATGCTTTGTCCAGTGATACCACCCTGAGATATTTTGACCCCAGGAAAGAGACTAAGGTCGCAGTTGATGCAGGTCCAAAAGGACTAGGTGCTGTTTCAGGAACAAAGTAGTAGAATTTGGTCCCCACTAGCCTATGCCAGCAGATCGTTGACTGAAACTGAGCAGGGTAGTCTCAAATAGAAAAAGAAGCAATCGCTGTGCATTGGGGTTGCAGACATTTTCAAATTTATGTCTATGGGCATCCTTTCATGGTAACAACTGATCATAAACCTCTGTTGCCGTTATTCAATGGTAAAGCGTGCAAACCCCTTCCAAGATGGTCGCCACACTATGGTGGTGATTGATGATTTCTCCAAGTACCCCGTGGTGGAAATCATAACTTCTCTCACAGCTAAAGTGGTGATCTCTCGGATGGAGAAAATTGTAGCCACCCATGGTCTCATCGCTGAAATCAAAACTGCCAATGGCCCATCTTTTCAGAGTCGATAAAAATGGCTGAATATTTTAAGAACATGGACATTCGTCATTGTCGGATCACGCCCCGGTGGCCTTAAGCCAATGGGGAAGTCGAACGTTTCATGAGAACTCTCAATAAGGTCATTCACATTGCTCAGACGAGTGTTCAAACCAGTGACTCTGCCATTTATTCCTTTCTACGCAAATATCGCCAGACTCCCCAACATCCAACACAAATACTCCTGACTCCCCTTTGGACCCTTCCTTGATGCAAAGGCACTTTATTGAGCACACTTTCAGCTGCACTTTGTAAGAAACATGGGCCTAAATTTATACTTTTTTAGCTCTACATTTGCGTCATTTCTTGACTCAAAAGCAAAGCACACTTACAAAATATGAGGCGCTAAAAAAGTATAAATATGGTCCATGGAGTGATAGCCTAGTACATCAGAGGGCAGATGTAACAAGACTTTTTGCTAGTGCAAATTGTTGCAAAGTGACACAAAGTCTAGGATAGGTATTAATTTTCAAGTTCAAAAGGTAGTTTGCCCCAGTTTGGTGACCTTTTTTCAGCGCAATTTGTGCTTTGCCCTGCGTTGCACCATTTTGCATCACTTTGCATCAGTGATTGAACTTGATGGTAATTTGGGGGCTATCACATACACTCATAGTTTTTGACACAAAGCCTGTTAAGCTATTCAGATCTGGCTGTGCATTAAAAAATGCCCCCCATGAACCACCTGCCAAGTTGCAGAAATGTTTTACATTCTCCAAATATAACACACATGCTGTGTTCTCCAAATAATATATTTGGAAAACACATCACGTATATTTGGAGAACACAGCACACATCTATTGTGTGAAATCATATTGCATATGTCTAGGCATAGCATTTTGGACCAGAGGGGTATTCTTGCAGTTTAAAACCTATGCTAGATATCACACACATATCTTTGCACCATTGTTGAAGGTGTGAGTAGCAATAGACAACTTATTTCTGCACCAGTGTAGGGGTGGAATGCAGCAGCAGATCTTTTTTTGTAAATATGGTTTTGTACTGCTTTCTCAACCTTGTGCAAAGATGCGCTCTGCCTCTTGCAAAATGCTGTGGTGCTTTGCTTTAAAAGTTAATTAATCTGCTGCCAAGTATATGTAAAATTTCAAGTTAAACCTTACCATACTATACAAAAGACATATACAAAAGACATCCACTATTTGTGGGTCTGTATACAAATAGTATTAGCACAGTTCATCTGCTCTGATTTCTAATATTGAATTTACTACAGGTTCTTAGGGCCTCATTACGAGCCTGGCAGTCCCTTAACTGGCGGCAGTGGCAGTCTGACCGGTGTAGGGATGGAGGTTGGACTGCCATATTAGGGGTCATGTGGGCCTATGAAGCATGGACCGCCAGGGTTCCGCCGGCACCACCAGGCAGCAAAAACCGCCACGGGCGCGAGGCTGCACCAGAAGGCTGGCGGAGCCTGCTTTTCCACTGGACATATTACAAGGTTGCACACCACCAATGTGACCATGGTGATCCAACCACCACATCTCAGAAGGTGAAAACTGATAGTATAAAAGGAGACATTCAACTGCAGGCAGCTTCACTCATCTGCTGCCGCCATGGAGCCCATTGCACATATCCTTACACTGCTGATGATCCTCGAAGGTGCACTAAACTAACACCACCATGGATGCCACTAACCATAAGTACACACACCTACTTGTATCAGAAAGCTAAAAAACAGATCAAAGTACTGACGTCCACATTATATGGGGGCGCGACACAGGCACCAAGTATATGCCACATCCCGCACACAGCTCGAAACGTAAATCAAGATGGACACATTCACAGTCACAATACACCCCTTAGGGCAGCTGTAGGAAAGTACCATCTTGCCTGGCATGTTACCCCCATTTTTCACTGTATATATGTTGTTTTAGTTGTATGTGTCACTGGGACCCTGCCAGCCAGGGCCCCAGTGCTCATAAGTGTGCCTGAATGTGTTACCTGTGTTATGACTAACTGTCTCACTGAGGCTCTGCTATCCAGAACCTCAGTGGTTATGCTCTGTCATTGCTTTCCAATTTGTCACTAACAGGCTAGTGACCAATTTCACCAATTCACATTGGCATACTGGAAAACCCTTATAATTCCCTAGTATATGGTACTAAGGTACCCAGGGTATTGGGGTTCCAGGAGATCCCTATGGGCTGCAGCATTTCTTTTGCCACCCATAGGGAACTCTGACAATTCTTACACAGGCCTGCCACTGCAGCCTGAGTGAAATAACGTTCACGTTATTTCACAGCCATTTACCACTGCACTTAAGTAACTTATAAGTCACCTATATGTCTAACCTTTACCTAGTAAAGGTTAGGTGCAAAGTTACTTAGTGTGTGGGCACCCTGGCACTAGCCAAGGTGCCCCCACATTGTTCAGGGCAAATTCCCCGGACTTTGTGAGTGCGGGGACACCATTACACGCGTGCACTACACATAGGTCACTACCTATGTGTAGCTTCACAATGGTAACTCCGAATATGGCCATGTAACATGTCTAAGATCATGGAATTGCCCCCTCTATGCCATCCTGGCATTGTTGGCACAATCCCATGATCCCACGGGTCTGTAGCTCAGACCCGGGTACTGCCAAACTGCCTTTTCAGGGGTTTCACTGCAGCTGCTGCTACTGCCAACCCTTCAGACAGGTTTCTGCCCTCCTGGGGTCCAGCCAGGCTTGGCCCAGGATGGCAGAACAAAGGACTTCCTCAGAGAGAGGGTGTTACACCCTTTCCCTTTGGAAAAAGGTGATAAGGCAGGGGAGGAGTAGCCTCCCCTAGCCTCTGGAAATGCTTTCATGGGCACAGATGGTGCCCATTTCTGCATAAGCCAGTCTACACCGGTTCAGGGACCCCTCAGCCCTGCTCTGGCGCGAAACTGGACAAAGGAAAGGGGACTGACCACTCCCCTGACCTGCACCTCCCCTGGGAGGTGCCCAGAGCTCCTCCAGTGTGCTCCAGACCTCTGCCATCTTGGAAACAGAGGTGCTGCTGACACACTGGACTGCTCTGAGTGGCCAGGGCCAGCAGGTGACGTCAGAGACTCCTTCTGATAGGCTCCTTCAGGTGTTGCTAGCCTATCCTCTCTCCTAAGTAGCCAAACCCTCTTTTCTGGCTATTTAGGGTCTCTGCTTTGGGGATTTCCTTAGATAACGAATGCAAGAGCTCATCAGAGTTCCTCTGCATCTCTCTCTTCACCTTCTGCCAAGGAATCGACTACTGACCGCGCTGGAAACCTGCAAAACTGCAACAAAGTAGCGAAGACGACTACTGCAACTCTGTAACGCTGATCCTGCCTCCTTCTCGACTGTTTTCCTGGTGGTGCATGCTGTGGGGGTAGTCTGCCTCCTCTCTGCACTAGAAGCTCCGAAGAAATCTCCCGTGGGTCGACGGAATCTTCCCCCTGCTACCGCAGGCACCAAAGAACTGCATCACCGGTCCCCTGGGTCTCCTCTCAGCATGACGAGCGAGGTCCCTTGAATCCAGCAACTGTGTCCAAGTGACTCCCACAGTCCAGTGACTCTTCAGTCCAAGTTTGGTGGAGGTAAGTCCTTGCCTCCCCACGCCAGACTGCATTGCTTGGAACTGTGACTTTTCCAGCTACTCCGGCCTCTGTGCACTTCCGGCGGAAATCCTTTGTGCACAGCCAAGCCTGGGCCCACGGCACTCTAACCTGCATTGCACTACTTTCTAAGTGGTCCTCCGGCGATGTGGGACTCCTTTGTGCAACTTCGGGTGAGCACCGTTTCAATCCTCTTCGTAGTGCCTGCTCCGGCACTTCTGCGGGTGCTGCCTGCTTCTGAGAGGGCTCCTTGTCTTGCTCGACGCCCCCTCTGTCCCCAGACGAAATTGGCGACATCCTGGTCCCTCCTGGGCCACAGCAGCATCCAAAAACCCTAACCGCACGATTTGCAGATAGCAAGGCTTTTTGGCGGTCTTTCTTCAGGAAAACACTTCTGCACAACTCTCCACCACGTGGTGGATCCTTCCTCTAAAGGGGAAGTTTCTAGCCCTTGTCGTTCCTGCAGAAACCTCAGCTTCTACTGTCCAGTAGCAGCTTCTTTGCACCCACAGCTGGCATTTCCTGGGCATCTGCCCATCTCCGACTTGCTTGTGACTTTTGGACTTGGTCCCCTTGTTCCACAGGTACCCTTGACTGGAAATCCATCGTTGTTGCATTGCTGGTTTGTGTCTTTCCTGCAGAATTCCCCTATCACGACTTCTATGTCCTTTGGGGAACTTTAGTGCACTTTGCACTCACTTTTCAGGGTCTTGGGGTGGGCTATTTTTCTAACCCTCACTGTTTTCTTACAGTCCCAGCTACCCTCTACAAGGTCACATAGGTTTGGGGTCCATTCGTGGTTCGCATTCCACTTTTGGAGTATATGGTTTGTGTTGCCCCTATCCCTATGTGTCCCCATTGCATCCTATTGTAACTATACATGTTTGCACTGTTTTCTAAGACTATACTGCATATTTTTGGTATTGTGTACATATATCTTGTGTATATTTGCTATCCTCATACTGAGGGTACTCACTGAGATACTTTGGCATATTGTCATAAAAATAAAGTACCTTTATTTTGAGTATATCTGTGTATTGTGTTTTCTTATGATATTGTGCAAGTGACACTATTGGTACTGTAGGAGCTTCACTCGTCTCCTAGTTCAGCCTAAGCTGCTCTGCTAAGCTACCATTATCTATCAGCCTAAGCTGCTAGACACCCTATACACTAATAAGGGATACCTGGGCCTGGTGCAAGGTGTAAGTACCCCTTGGTACTCACTACAAGCCAGTCCAGCCTCCTACATTGGTTGTGCAGCGGTGGGATAAGTACTTTGCAACTACTTACCACTTTTGTCACTGTACTTTTCATAAGAGAAAAATATACAAAACAAGTTCAGTGTATGTACACCTAACCAAAAAGTTTTGCATTTCCTCTTTTCACTCTTTTCTAAGTGCTGAAAAGTACCTCTAAACTTTCTAAAAGTTCTTAAAAAGTTTAAAAAGTTTTTTTCTGTCTTTCCAAAAGTTCTGAAAATCTTTTTCTCTCTTTTTCTGTCACTTAAACACTGTCTAAAATGTCTGGCACAGGCCAAACTGTTGATCTGTCCAAACTTGCTTATGATCACCTTAGCTGGAAAGGAGACAGGAGTCTCTGCATAGAGAGAGGTTTAAGTGTAGGGAAGTATCCCCCCAGAGAACTGTTAGTCAACATGCTTATAGAACAGGATAAGGCCAGAGGTACCCCATCTGTTGAAAAGTAGCTAATGGTTCACAATCTGATCCAGGGACACCCCTAGAGAAAGAGTCAGGAAAGAAACTTCCTAGCCTGCCCATTACTAGACAGCCTAGCATAGTTGGTACTGATGTAGAGTCACACCATACTGATAGTGTTGTCTCACATCATAGCAAGAGTATTCCTTCTCACCACAGTAGAAGTGATGTTTCTGTTAACCAAGCTGTTAGGATGCCTTCTGTAAGGGATGGGTCTCCTTCTGTTCATTCTCACCATACCTCTGTTTCAAGGCATGTCCCTCCCACCCACCCTGATGACAGATTGTTAGAAAGGGAGCTCAATAGATTGAGAGTGGAACAAACCAGACTGAAGGTCAAGAAGCAACAGCTGGATTTGGATAGACAGTGCTTGGAAGTGGAGAGAGAAAGACAGAAATTTGGTTTAGAAACCCATGGTGGCAGCAGCAGTATTTCCCATAGTCATCCTGCAAAAGAGCATGATTCCAGGAATCTGCACAAGATAGTTCCCTCTTATAAGGAGGGGGATGACAGTAACAAGTGGTTTGCTGCACTTGAGAGGGCCTGTGTGGTACAGGATGTCCCTCAAAGGCAGTGGGCTGCTATCCTATGGCTATCATTTAGTGGAAAGGGTAGGGATAGGCTCCTTACTGTGAAAGAAAGTGATGCCAATAATTTTACAGTTCTTAAGAATGCACTCCTGGATGGTTATGGCTTAACCACTGAACAGTACAGGATGAAGTTCAGAGAGACCAAAAAGGAGTCTTCACAAGACTGGGTTGATTTCATTGACCATTCAGTGAAGGCCTTGGAGGGGTGGTTACATGGCAGTAAAGTTACTGATTATGAAAGCCTGTATAACTTGATCCTGAGAGAGCATATTCTTAATAATTGTGTGTCTGATTTGTTGCACCAGTACTTGGTGGACTCTGATCCTACCTCTCCCCAAGAATTGGGAAAGAAGGCAGACAAATGGGTCAGAACAAGGGTGAACAGAAAAGTTCATACAGGGGGTGACAAAGATGGCAATAAGAAGAAGGATGGTAAGTCTTCTGACAAGGGTAGGGACAAATCTAAAAATGAGTCTTCATCAGGCCCACAAAAACACTCTGGTGGGGGTGGTGGGCCCAAATCCTCTTCCAATCAAAACAAAGAAAAGAAACCATGGTGCTATTTATGTAAAATAAAAGGCCATTGGACAACAGATCCCAGTTATCCAAAGAAAAGCACCAAACCTCCTACCACTACAACCCCTACTGCTACACCTAGTGTCCCTACTAATAGCAGTGGTGTTGGGAGCAAACCTACTAATAGCCAATCCAAGGGAGTAGCTGGGCTCACTATTGGTAATTTAGTTGGGGTTGGTCTGATTAGGGAGACCACAGAGGCTTTGTTAGTCTCTGAGGGGGCTATTGATTTAGCCACCTTGGTTGCTTGTCCCCTTAACGTGGATAAGTACAAGCAAATACCCCTAATAAATGGTGTTGAGGTTCAGGCCTACAGGGACACAGGTGCCAGTGTTACAATGGTAATAGAGAAACTGGTCCACCCTGAACAACACCTACTTGGTCACCAGTACCAAGTAACCGATGCTCACAACAACACACTCAGCCACCCCATGGCTGTTGTAAATCTCAACTGGGGGGGTGGGGGTTACTGGTCCAAAGAAAGTTGTGGTAGCCTCAGATTTACCTGTAGACTGTCTACTAGGAAATTATTTGGAGACATCAGCTTGGGCAGATGTGGAGTTGGAGGCCCATGCAGCAATGCTGGGCATCCCAGGGCATATTTTTGCTTTAACCAGGGTTCAGGCCAAAAAGCTAAAAGGACAGGGTGACTTGGATCCTGGAACAATGGACCAAGTGCTCCCTAAAGCTAGGGCTAGTAGAAGTAAAGCACTACCTACTATCCCTCCCTCTACAGTGGATTCTACTTCTGAGGAAGAAGAATTTCCACCCTGTGCAGAACCTACACCAGAGGAGCTGGAAGCAGACACTGCTGAGCTTTTGGGTGAAGGGGGCCTGCCAGGGAGGAGCTGAGTGTGGCACAGCAGACCTGTCCCACACTAGAGGGTCTAAGACAGCAAGCTGTCAAACAAGCAAATGGGGATGTCAGTGACTCTCACAGAGTTTACTGGGAGGACAACCTCTTGTACACTGAAGCAAGGGATCCAAAACCTGGAGCTGCCAGGAGATTGGTGATTCCTCAGTAGTACAGAAAGTTCCTCCTAACTCTTGCTCACGACATTCCCCTAGCTGGACATTTGGGGCAAATGAAAACTTGGGACAGGCTTGTTCCCTTGTTTCATTGGCCTAGAATGTCTGAGGATACAAAAGATTTTTGTAAGTCCTGTGAAACCTGTCAAGCCAGTGGCAAGACAGGTGGCACCCCAAAGGCACCCCTTATTCCACTGCCTGTGGTTGGGGTTCCCTTTGAAAGGGTAGGGGTTGACATAGTTGGCCCCCTTGACCCTCCTACTGCTTCAGGCAATAGGTTTATCTTGGTGGTAGTGGACCATGCCACAAGATATCCTGAAGCAATTCCTCTAAGGACCACTACAGCTCCTGCAGTGGCAAAGGCCCTCCTGGGAATCTTTTCCAGGGTGGGCTTCCCAAAAGAGGTGGTATCAGACAGGGGAAGCAATTTCATGTCTGCTTACTTAAAGGCCATGTGGAAGGAGTGTGGGGTGACATAAAAGTTCACCACACCCTATCATCCACAAACAAATGGACTGGTGGAGAGATTTAACAAAACTCTCAAAGGCATGATTATGGGATTCCCTGAAAAACTCTGCAGGAGATGGGATATCCTTTTACCATGCCTCCTTTTTGCTTACAGGGAGGTACCCCAGAAAGGAGTGGGCTTCAGCCCATTTGAACTTCTTTTTGGTCACCCTGTGAGAGGTCCTCTAACACTTGTTAAGGAGGGTTGGGAACAACCTTTAAAAGCTCCTAAGCAAGACATAGTGGACTATGTAATTGGGCTAAGATCCAGAATGGCTGAGTATATGAAAAAGGCCAGCAAAAACCTTCAGGCCAGCCAAGAGCTCCAAAAGCAATGGTATGACCAAAAGGCTGTTCTGATTCAGTACCAACCAGGGCAGAAAGTGTGGGTCTTGGAGCCTGTGGCCCCAAGAGCACTCCAAGACAAATGGAGTGGACCCCACCTTATTGTTGAAAAGAAGGGAGAAGTCACCTACTTAGTGACTTGGGCACTGCCAGGAGTCCCCTTAGGATGCTCAATGTCAATCGCCTAAAACCCTACTATGACAGGGCTGATCTCACCCTGCTCATGGCAACAGATGAATGACAGGAAGAAGAGAGTGACCCTCTCCCTGATCTCTTCTCTTCCGCAGAACAAGATGCTCTAGTGGAAGGTGTTGTACTGGCAGATTGTCTTACTGCTGAGCAGAAAGACCACTGCATAAATCTCCTGGGTCAGTTTTCTGAACTCTTCTCTACTGTGCCAGGTACCACTTCTTGGTGTGAGCACACTATAGATACTGGAGACAGCTTGTCTGTCAAAAGTAAGATCTATAGGCAGCCTGACCATGTCAGAGACTGCATAAAGCAAGAGATGCAGCAAATGTTAGAACTAGAAGTGGTTGAGCACTCTGAAAGTCCATGGGCCTCTCCTGTGGTACTTGTACCAAAACCTCATTCCAAGGATGGAAAGAAGGAAATGCGATTTTGTGTAGACTACAGAGGTCTCAACCAGGTAACCAAAACTGACGCTCACCCTATACCCAGGGCAGATGAGCTCATAGATACACTGGCTTCTGCCAAGTATATAAGCACTTTTGATTTGACTGCAGGGTATTGGCAGATCAAATTATAAGAAGATGCAAAAGCAAAAACTGCATTTTCAACCATTGGAGGCCATTACCAATTCACAGTAATGCCTTTTGGATTGAAAAATGCACCTGCCACTTTTCAGAGGTTGGTGAACACAGTCCTGCAAGGGCTGGAAGCTTTTAGTGCAGCATATCTGGACGATATAGCTGTCTTTAGCTCCAGCTGGGATGATCACCTGGTCCACCTATGGAAAGTTTTGGAGGCCCTGCAAAAGGCAGGCCTCACTATCAAGGCTTCAAAGTGCCAGATAGGACAGGGGAAGGTGGTTTATCTGGGACACCTGGTTGGTGGAGAGCAGATTGCACCACTTCAGGGGAAAATCCAAACAATTATAGATTGGGTTCCCCCTACTACTCAGACTCAGGTGAGAGCCTTTTTAGGCCTCACCGGGTACTATAGGAGGTTCATAAAGAACTATGGCTCCATTGCAGCCCCTCTTAATGACCTCACTTCAAAGAAAATGCCTAAGAAGGTATTATGGACAGCAAACTGTCAGAAAGCTTTTGAGGAGCTGAAGCAGGCCATGTGCTCTGCACCTGTCCTGAAAAGCCCTTGTTACTCTAAAAAATTCTATGTCCAAACTGATGCATCTGAATTAGGAGTAGGGGCAGTCCTATCACAACTTAATTCTGAGGGCCAGGATCAACCTGTTGCTTTTATTAGCAGGAGGTTGACCCCTAGAGAAAAGCGTTGGTCTGCCATTGAGAGGGAGGCCTTTGCTGTGGTCTGGGCACTGAAAAAGATGAGGCCATACCTGTTTGGCGCACTCTTCATTGTTCAAACAGACCACAAACCTCTACTTTGGCTAAAACAAATGAAAGGTGAAAATCCTAAATTGTTGAGGTGGTCCATATCCCTACAGGGAATGGACTATACAGTGGAACATAGACCTGGGAGTACCCACTCCAATGCAGATGGACTCTCCAGATATTTCCACTTAGACAATGAAGACCCATCAGGTAATGACTAGTCTTATTGTCCTTCGTTTGGGGGGGGGGGGGTTGTGTAGGAAAGTACCATCTTGCCTGGAATGTTACCCCCATTTTTCACTGTATATATGTTGTTTTAGTTGTATGTGTCACTGGGACCCTGCCAGCCAGGGCCCCAGTGCTCATAAGTGTGCCTGAATGTGTTACCTGTGTTATGACTAACTGTCTCACTGAGGCTCTGCGATCCAGAACCTCAGTGGTTATGCTCTCTCATTGCTTTCCAAGTTGTCACTAACAGGCTAGTGACCAATTTCACCAATTCACATTGGCATACTGGAAAACCCTTATAATTCCCTAGTATATGGTACTAAGGTACCCAGGGTATTGGGGTTCCAGGAGATCCCTATGGGCTGCAGCATTTCTTTTGCCACCCATAGGGAACTCTGACAATTCTTACACAGGCCTGCCACTGCAGCCTGAGTGAAATAACGTCCGCGTTATTTCACAGCCATTTACCACTGCACTTAAGTAACTTATAAGTCACCTATATGTCTAACCTTTACCTAGTAAAGGTTAGGTGCAAAGTTACTTAGTGTGTAGGCACCCTGGCACTAGCCAAGGTGCCCCCACATTGTTCAGGGCAAATTCCCCGGACTTTGTGATTGCGGGGACACCATTACACGCGTGCACTACACATAGGTCACTACCTATGTGTAGTTTCACAATGGTAACTCCGAATATGGCCATGTAACATGTCTAAGATCATGTAATTGCCCCCTCTATGCCATCCTGGCATTGTTGGCACAATCCCATGATCCCACGGGTCTGTAGCTCAGACCCGGGTACTGCCAAACTGCCTTTTCAGGGGTTTCACTGCAGCTGCTGCTGCTGCCAACCCCTCAGACAGGTTTCTGCCCTCCTGGGGTCCAGCCAGGCTTGGCCCAGGATTTCAGAACAAAGGACTTCCTCAGAGAGAGGGTGTTACACCCTTTCCCTTTGGAAAAAGGTGATAAGGCAGGGGAGGAGTAGCCTCCCCCAGCCTCTGGAAATGCTTTCATGGGCACAGATGGTGCCCTTTTCTGCATAAGCCAGTCTACACCGGTTCAGGGACCCCTCAGCCCTGCTCTGGCGCGAAACTGGACAAAGGAAAGGGGAGTGACCACTCCCCTGACCTGCACCTCCCCTGGGAGGTGCCCAGAGCTCCTCCAGTGTGCTCCAGACCTCTGCCATCTTGGAAACAGAGGTGCTGCTGGCACACTGGACTGCTCTGAGTGGCCAGGGCCAGCAGGTGACGTCAGAGACTCCTTCTGATAGGCTCCTTCAGGTGTTGCTAGCCTATCCTCTCTCCTAAGTAGCCAAACCCTCTTTTCTGGCTATTTAGGGTCTCTGCTTTGGGGATTTCCTTAGATAACGAATGCAAGAGCTCATCAGAGTTCCTCTGCATCTCTCTCTTCACCTTCTGCCAAGGAATCAACTGCTGACCGCGCTGGAAGCCTGCAAAACTGCAACAAAGTAGCGAAGAGGACTACTGCAACTCTGTAACGCTGATTCTGCCGCCTTCTCGACTGTTTTCCTGGTGGTGCATGCTGTGGGGTTAGTCTGCCTCCTCTCTGCACTAGAAGCTCCGAAGAAATCTCCAGTGGGTCGACGGAATCTTCCCCCTGCTACCGCAGGCACCAAAGAACTGCATCACCGGTCCCCTGGGTCTCCTCTCAGCACGACGAGCGAGGTCCCTTGAATCCAGCAACTGTGTCCAATTGACTCCCACAGTCCAGTGACTCTTCAGTCAAAGTTTGGTGGAGGTAAGTCCTTGCCTCCCCACGCCAGACTGCATTGCTGGGAACTGCGACTTTTGCAGCTACTCCGACCTCTGTGCACTTCCGGCGGAAATCCTTTGTGTACATCCAAGCCTGCGTCCACGGCACTCTAACCTGGATTGCACGACTTTCTAAGTGGTCCTCCGGCGACGTGGGACTCCTTTGTGCAACTTCGGGTGAGCACCGTTTCACTCTTTGTAGTGCCTGTTCCGGCACTTCTGCGGGTGCTGCCTGCTTCTGAGAGGGCTCCTTTTCTTGCTCGACGCCCCCTCTGTCCCCAAACGCAATTGGCGACATCCTGGTCCCTCCTGGGCCACAGCAGCATCCAAAAACCCTAACCGCACGATTTGCAGCTAGCAAGGCTTGTTGGTGGTCTTTCTTCAGGAAAATACTTCTGCAGGACTCTCCACGGTGTGGGGGATCCATCCTCCAAAGGGAAAGTTTCTAGCCCTTGTTGTTCCTGCAGAAACCTCAGCTTCTACTGTCCAGTAGCAGCTTCTTTGCACCCACAGCTGGCATTTCCTGGGCATCTGCCCATCTCCGACTTGCTTGTGACTTTTGGACTTGGTCCCCTTGTTCCACAGGTACACTCGACTGGAAATCCATTGTTGTTGCATTGCTGCTTTGTGTCTTTCCTGCAGAATTCCCCTATCACGACTTCTATGTCCTTTGGGGAACTTTAGTGCACTTTGCACTCACTTTTCAGTGTCTTGGGGTGGGCTATTTTTCTAACCCTCACTGTTTTCTTACAGTCCCAGCGACCCTCTACAAGTTCACATAGGTTTGGGGTCCATTCGTGGTTCGCATTCCACTTTTGGAGTATATGGTTTGTGTTGCCCCTATCCCTATGTGTCCCTATTGCATCCTATTGTAACTATACATTGTTTGCACTGTTTTCTAAGACTAGACTGCATATTTTTGGTATTGTGTACATATATCTTGTGTATATTTGCTATCCTCATACTGAGGGTACTCACTGAGATACTTTGGCATATTGTCATAAAAATAAAGTACCTTTATTTTTAGTATATCTGTGTATTGTGTTTTCTTATGATATTGTGCAAGTGACACTAGTGGTACTGTAGGAGCTTCACTCGTCTCCTAGTTCAGCCTAAGCTGCTCTGCTAAGCTACCATTATCTATCAGCCTAAGCTGCTAGACACCCTCTCCACTAATAAGGGATACCTGGGCCTGGTGCAAGGTGTAAGTACCCCTTGGTACTCACTACAAGCCAGTCCAGCCTCCTACAGCAGCTCACTCACACTGCACTACAACACTACACAAAAACACACAGCCACACATGTCAGGCACAAGGACAGTGAAAGCTTCACAACATTGTCACACACATCATCAACAACACATAAACATCACATCTACCAACACAACTCACACACTCATATTCCACACAGGCCAGGGACTGTTGTTGCATACAGCACACATATCCCCATGTCCACACAAACATAACTCAAGCTGAAGGACAACAGATGCATACATAAGCCATATCAGGGAGACAAGTTCAACACCATACGTGTTCACATTGAACAACACAAGATGAAATACATACCACAACAAACAGTAGACAATGCCATGACACCACCATTGCATTTACACACACACACACACACATCCATACACTGAAAATATACCCTTCTCTTGAGGGACACCAACACTGCCCACCAAGTCAGATACTGCATACAACAGCAAATGAAGCAGCAAGCAGGCTCAATCACACACAACTGTAGCCACACAACACAAGGCACTCAGGAACAACATAAATGTAGAAAAGGAATTGCAGGACAAATGTATACCCACATAAAACCAACTGGTTGGGTTTAATAACGTAGAAAATGGAAAATGTTCAAGGCCATTGGCAGTTCATAAGCAAATGTTCATGCACATCAATGTGCTCAGACTTAAGCCCTTAACATCCAGGGAACCTCCACTTCAATGGGTATCAAGGGGGCAGTCAGGCACCTCAGGAATTATCCAGGGGGTGAAAGGGGGTGTCGCTTGTGAGAGGGGAGGGTTTGGGATTAGGAGAGGTGGTCTTCTTGGGAGGGGTAGGCTTCTTCTTGGGGGGAGAGGTATTGATGCTTGCAAGTGGGGACAGAGGAGGCCTTGGAGGTGAAAGGTGTAGCCTGGGAGGTGATTGGGACCTCTTGCGTTTAGGACGGGGTGGAGGGAACAGGGCAAAGGTTAAAGTCAAACAAAAATACTTTCTTAGGGACACGGGGATGGCCATCAGAAGGGGCTCGGGATTTGGAGTTTGAGGGACTGGTCGTAGGCTGTGTTGGTGTGGATGTCATGGGTGTGAGCTTCTGGAGGTATGCTTGTGTGTGGTGGGTGTCTGTTAGGTGGGGGAGTGTGTTTGTGTGTCTTGGGACTGGGATATGGTGGTGCTGGGGGTTGTGGGAGTGGTGGGTGTGTGTGTGGCTGTTGGGGTGGTGATTGCGGGTTGGCTGGATGTGGTGAATGTCTGTGTGTCTGTAGGTGTGGTGTCTGCTGGTATGGTGCTTGTGGTGGATGTCTATGGGTCTGCTGGGGTGATATTTGTAGGTATGATGGGTGTGGTGTTTATGTCACTGACAGTTGGTGTGGTGCCATTTGGTATTCTGAATGTGGTGTGTGTAATCGGGGGTTGGGGAGTATGCAGGGAAGTTGTGAATGTTGTTATGTCTGTGAGTGGCTGTTTTTGTGTGTGTGCCATTGTGTTTTGTGGTGCTTGTGTTTGTGTGTGTGCTCCTCTTGGCTATTGATGTGGATGCCTGCAGATCTGTTTGTGTGCTTTTGGTAAGTAGGGGAAGGGGGATTTGGAATGGGAAGAGGAAGTTGGAGGGGAGATGGAAGGGAGGCGAATGTCTTCTGTTAGTGAGGTGGCCAGAGCCTGGAAAGACCTCTGTAGGCCAGACATTGAAGCATGAATGCCTTCCAGGAATGCAGTAGTCTATTGTAACTGATTTATGAATCCCTGGATGGCACTTACAGTGACTGACTGACCCACAGAGATACACCCCAGGAGGTCAAATCTACTCATTGAGGGCAGCAGGGGTAACAGGGGCTGGGGCAGAGGTGCCTGCAGCAAGGAGACACCCACCCTCTTGGGTGAGTGGGCACGGCCAACTGGGTGGGGAGCAACAGGGAGGGCAGGGATAGAATGGGGTGGCAGACAAAGATGGTACAGGGAGACACTGAATGGGTCTGCCACCACTAGGGAGAGGACACTGGAGGAGAAATCCAATGATGTTGAAGATGTAGATCCAGTCTGCCCCGTGGCACTTACCTCACTCTCCAGGCCACTGGATCCCTTTGTGTCCGTGGTGTTGTGTCCCAAAGATCCATGGCCAGAAGCTACCCTACTCAGCTCTGCCCTGTCTCCTCCACTTGCCTGTGCTGATGCTGCCAAGACAAAGAGGAATAGGGTTAACACATGTCCATGATTACACTTGAACAACAGCCCTGATCGGCACACATTACCATGATGTCAAGTAGGCCCCAGCAATATTCATGCATGCCGTCTGATTTATCAACAGTTGCCCACAGGGAAATCTAAATCTCATGCAACTACAATTGCATGGCTGAAGTTGTACGATCACTATAAACATTCAGCAACTAGGAGATCTCATTGCCCTCAAAGCTCTGCCCCATGATGCAGACCACTTTCACCTGTTGGCATACAATTATAGGTTGATGCAAAGTCCATTCCCACAGATCCCATATAAACTTAGGCACACATCTATTTGTCCCATACATAATGAGCCAAAAATAAGAAATGATTTTCCAAAATTCAGCCACGTTGATGACAAAAGTACAATAGCCTGGAGAAGTTAGCATGGAAATACCCCTGTCACACTGGAAAATCACACCAATGTACACTTCACCAAGTGATATTTGTCCGATAGAGTCAAGGAGGTAGCATCAATGTTGTACAGATAGGCCACACATGTGTCATGGAAAGGAACACTGTAGACATCATGTGCAAGATGGCAGGGAGAGATGTCCCCAAATACACCACACAATGAATCAGCAAGCACCAGGGTAATCACCACTAATGTCTGGTACCCCTTACAATGACATACTCTGAGTGCATCAGTAGAAGTCATTAGTGATTTGCATGTTGGAGAGACACAGAAGTTGCAAGGACTTGTAGCAGGTGCAAACCCAGATGTCTGTCTGTGAATGAATATCTGTTCCCAAACACACATGTCCAAAACATAGCTGCAAGTCACTCCATGGTGCATGCCAACAGTCAGGGTACATAGCTTAACCTTTACATATGTGCAGTGCTTTTTTCCACCGAATGCCATATCAAGGTCATAGATAGTCACATTGTAGCTAAAACCTCTAGGCCTACCTTTCATGTCCCTCATTGCTACTGCAGTTGTACATGGCAAATGACATGCAAAGACACATTAGGGAATGTGTCAGCCAATAAACAATGGTAACACACCCCTGTATGAGGCACACCATGAAATGTTTCCCCATTGTAAATATGCTATTCCACAAACAGCTTGCCATGCACATATAAGATAGGGAATACAGATATCATCCCTTCAACATGGGTAGACCATGCATGAAACTGCAGCTTACAAATGTTTTCTAAAGAGAAAGGGACACATGATGACATATAGGCACAAGAAATGTTGGCAACTGTTATGGCACATGATTCATGTCAAATGATATTCCTCACTTACCAAGGGAAACTGGTGATCTATTGGTGCACACATATAACAGAGTAGTCCCTGTCATGTATGTTGGACACCTTCACATCCCAGACTGTATTATCCACTGAGAAAACAAGCTTTTGGGTGGCAGATGCCAACATACACATTTACACAGACACATGGATGAGGACAGTGGTCCATCACATACTTACTGGTGGCTTGGAACACTGAGGAGTAGTGGTCTGCTTTATAGAAAATACACACACTACAACAACAAACAATATATGATTGATAACTGTACACAGCCGTATGTGGCCCTTTCAGAGCAAGTGGTGTGAGGATGCCACACAGTTTTCTCCTAGGTGCCTTGTCCAATGGGCAAGGCACATCAGTACAAAACACATGACATGTCATCACAAAAAATCTCTCCTCTACTGTGTGTCACATGGCTCTACTGTGTGACACATGGCTCATCCCTAACTGTCAGACGGAACAGCCAGAACCTCATTCAATAACTTGGCAATGGGACAGGCAGGAATATGCCCTGTGCTCACCCCTTGCTGCTGTGCTGTTCTCAAGTGCCCATCAAGCCGTGGATAAACCACCGCCAGAATGCGGGTCATTGGGGTGTTACGGTCAGATGAGTACCCCTCCTATGTTGGGAGGACAGCCCCAGCTGGGCCTCTGTGATCTTCCGGGCCCAGCATCTCAGGTCCTCCTACCTCATTCTGGAGTGGGCCGTCTGCCAGCTTTGGGCCACCAGGGTCCGCAACGTCTTAGCGATGGTTCTCCATATCCCTTTCTTTTGATGGATGCAAAAGACAAATCAAGAGATCATGATCACAAGTTCATCAGAAAGGGTTCAGTCACATACATCTCAGTTACATCAAGCTAGAACTTTCAGATTTTGTCAATACTCCCTAAGTGTCACCCTTACAAGCCAATAAGTATAGGGACATGACTACAGACATACATTTCCCAATCTACAGACCAATCCTCCACCCTGCTCAGGCCGTACAATTACTAGCCAGGTTTACTGACATCTTGTGGGACATGCTCTAGCAACCTGACTAAGCCACTATGAGACTCATCACACCTCCGTGGCTTCTGAAAGGTAGACTCCTTAGGCATGAATAAACCAACACATTCACACTCTGTGAGAATGGCTCTCTGCAAACAGTCCCCACAGGCTACTGGCAGAGTGCAAACTCAAATATCACACTTGGTTAGCAATCAAGACAGTAGCACGGTGGGTACAGAAAATGTCTACCCTGTCCATGTGTGGACATTTGCTATAACAAATACAGACTCATGCCACTTCAGGGGGTGGGGTTCTGTGATATGTATCTGTGCCATAGAACACGCTTTTGGACATATGTGTCCATCCTACAGGAATGACATCCGACAAACAAAGGCATGCATTGACCAGTTCCTGCTTTGTGACCAAGCTACTGCGTCACATAATATGGCCTCCCGGGAATCAACACACTGTTTTCACTTTTGAAATGCCAGTTATGCAATGAGCCTGTACAGGAAAAATATAATCTGTATGAAGGTGACAACAGGGCAGTGGGAGTAAGGGACTTGTCACGAGTCAGAGACACACATTGACGATGATGCTAAGTGCACATCTGTTACAGATCAGTAACCCACCCCTGTATCTAGTCCCAATCTAATCAAAGGAAAGAGACATTCTGGGCAGGTTTTTATACAGAACCTCATATTGGCCACCTGAGAGGATCTGCTGTGGAACAGGGAGTGGGTACACAGTTTCATAGACACAGTGGGGGTCATTACGACCCTGGCGGAACAAGTCCGCCAGGGCCGTGGGACGCGGTGGCACCGCCGACAGGCCGGCGGTGCCCCGCGGGGCATTCTGACCGCGGCGGCTCAGCCGCGGTCAGAGAAGGGAAACCGGCGGTCTCCCGCCGGTTTCCCGCTGCCCCAAAGGAATCCTCCAAGCCGGCGCAGCATGCTGCGCCGGCATGGGGATTCCGACTCCCCCTCCCGCCATCCAGTTCCTGGCGGTTCTCCCGCCGGGAACCGGATGGCGGGAGGGGGAGTCGCGGGGCCCCTGGGGTCCCCTGCCGTGCCCATGCCTATGGCATGGGCACGGCAGGGGCCCCCGTAAGAGGGCCCCTAAAAGTATTTCAGTGTCTGCAAAGCAGACACTGAAATACGCGACGGGTGCAACTGCACCCGTCGCACCTTCCCACTCCGCCGGCTCTATTACGAGCCGGCGTCATCGTGGGAAGGGAGTTTTCCCCTGGGCTGGCGGGCGGTCTTGTGAAGACCGCCCGCCAGCCCAGGGGAAAACTCGGAATACCCTCCGCGGTCTTACGACCGCGGAGCGGTATTTCGGAGGGGGGAAGCCTGGCGGGCGGCCTCCGCCGCCCGCCAGGCTCGGAATGAGGGCCAGTGACTCTTCCCCAGCCTAGACTAGAACCCATTCTGGGAGATACACGTGACAGGCCCTGGTTTCTGCAGGCTGAGCGGACAGAACCTACTTGGCACTCCATTCCAAACACTTCCATCCATGACAGTCCATCATGTAGCCAACAGCAAATTGGCATGTTATGTGTGTGGCATCCTGGAGGGCAAAGAGAGTGATGGCATGCCTTACAAAAAATAGTCTAGCAAGGGCAGATGTGTGAAGAAATCTCTGTGGCAACATACACATAGCTCACATTACTCACAACTGACACATACAAGATGCATACTCACCTCATGCTGTCATGCTCATACATGTTGTCTCCCATATACAACATTCCAGAGGAAAAAGATGTCAGTGGATGGCTGTAATGTCACCTCACCTAGTTATGTACCTCCAACACAAGGTAATCAGGGAACACAATAAACACACACCACAGTGTGAATCAACTCAACATGTGGTACTGGCCACCAATACATGCACATTGACTCTCCCATTACTGCCACACAAACTGCACCTACAGGCACATGGGTATTCAATATGCCACACATGGGCACATTGTAGCCTGTGAGGAGGGAAAGGATGATGAAGTACAGAGAAAACAGTGCACATGAGCACTTACCTGCTCCTCTGGTGCACCAAAGAGCTGTGCATACATGGGTAGCAACTCGGTCACCAGCCTCTCCAACTCCTCTGCTGAGAAGGCAGGGGCCCTATTACCTGTTGAACGTGGCCTGATTTCTCCCAAAGGCGGTACACAGCGGCTTGTAGTGGAGGTATTGCAGGCAGCACTGTCCAGAGTAAAGTGAGGGATTTTGCTGAACATGGAAGTCACATCTACCACGTACGTAGTCAACACCACCGGTGGACACAGCCATTTCCCCCTGACTGCAACTGGCAGCAACGCTAGCCTATGGCTGAGTCTGCTACGTTGCACCGCCTATCGCCATGATGACTTTGGCAGGCGGTCCAGCGCGGTTTCAAATGTCCAGTAAAGTAGGTCAGGAAGGCACCATTTTAGTGGCATGAAAAGTGATGTTGGATTTTCAACACTGTGTCACACCTCAGAAAATGTTGTTTTGCGTACAAAAACCTGCTCATCTTGTCTTGTCATGTAGGTCCTACTACTCAAACACCACTCTAATATGTGGCAAAGCACAACTTGTAATTTACAGTAGGGCACAGTCTACCCCTGTCAAAGGTCATTATTTTGCTCGGGACATCCAGTCACATTCCAAGTGATATTTGTGATGCACATTTTCGATTTAGGTCCAGAAAACATGATGTGTACACATACGTCATTATCAGATGTAATGAGTACTGTTTGTCATGTCCATCCCTTATAAATTGTTTTGACGTATCATGTATCATGTATGTTGTTGTGACCAAAATGACTAATATCAGAACTCATTTCCCATCATGTATAGGTACCAAGGGAGACGGAGGATTTGACAACCACCCGTCTACCGTCCACTGCCAGACCTTCAGGCCACGGAAGAAAGACACATCATCCTCCTGTATCGTCCGTGGATCTATGTCGTCAGTTGGAGCCAGATTTGAAATTAGTAATCCAAACAGCATACCACCCATTGTACAAGTTATGCCAGTGCTTCATGTCCTAGCCACAGGGTCCATCCAACATACAATGGCCCAAACTGGTGGTATGTCCCAACCTAGAGGGCTAAGCTCACTAGGGAGGGAAACATGGCAGCCTGCTTAAAGCAGTGGGTCAGAGTTCTGCACAATGGGGGGATTATTAAGAGTGGCATGCTTCTTACCTGCTCTATTTTGTTTGTTTCATTTTCTTCTTCTGAGGATAAGCTGGGCCTCTTACTCAGCAGATAAGTGGATGTGTAGGCTGCAAACCAAGCTGTCTTGGTTTGCTATGGTGAGTGCGCTCTACAGTACTAGAGCGTCACAGCGTGTCCTCTCCTGACTCAGTGGAGGCACAACAGGAACCATCGACAGAGGAAGACTGGCAACATCTCCCAGGATGCCCAGGCTGCGGCAGGGGAGACACATTATTTAGTGTGGTGTTTGGAGCCTTAGCTGGGGGAAATAAGCAGAGGACTTAGGGCCACTCTACAAGATACATCTTGCTGCCACAGCATTTATTGTAGTAGTGGTGGGACCCAGCTTCATACTGAGGAAGCTCAGCACAGCATCACAGGTTCAAGTGGGGTTGGTGGTGAATAGTGAAGGATGGGACTGATGGGAAAATGGACAACAATGGATGATGGGGCAGAGAAAATTGAGAGGATCCAGTCAATGAAGGATGAGATAGCTGTGGAGGGATTGTCTAAAACATTTAGGCCCTCATTACAACCGTGGCGGTAAATGCCGCCTACCGCCTTGATGACGGCTGCCAATATACCATGCCCACGGCGGTATTCCGCCACGGGAATTATGACCCACACTGAGAAATCCGCCACTATACAGATACCCACACAAGTCCGCTACACCAAAGGTCAAAGATAAACTACCAAGTAAACCCCACACCGTTACGCCAACAGTAATAAGCCCACAGTATCACGACCCATGAGTCACCCTGGCGGTCTTTCAAACACAGTAAACCATTGGCGGTACACACGCTGCGCTCAAAATACACACACACTTATAAAACTACACCACATTGGATAATTCAAACTACACACATACACACACCACACCAACACCCAATCCACTATAAAACACACATCCACATTACCGACAACCCCTTACAGCAAAAAAATAGATATCAAGCAGAGAGAGACAAGCCAGTAGCACCCACTCAATCCGAGGCACAGAACACCATCACCCATACACCATTCACTCACATCACAGCATACACCCCAACACATCACCCCACACACCACCCCACACATCCTCACACATATCACTCGCACCACATCCATGGCACCCCAAAGACACCCCAGGTTTTCTGAGGAGGAGCTGAGAGTCATGGTGGAGGAAATTATCCGGGTAGAGCCACAGCTCTTCGGATCACAGGTGCAGCAGGCGTCCATTGCAAGGCAGATGGAGCTATGGCGGAGAATCGTAGACAGGGTCAATGCCGTGGGACAACACCCCAGAACCAGGGATGACATCAGGAAGAGGTGGACACCAGGTAACAGTACAGAGGACTGGCAGTGGACCCTCCCCTCCTCCCCCATAACTAACAACATGGGAGGATCACGTTTTGGTGATCATGCATCCTGAGGGCCTCCCAGGAATAGCAGGAGGACTGGATTTTGGTAAGTCAAATCTTAACTACTTTATCCCCCCAACCCTACCTGCATACCATCACAAACTCCTACCCCTAACCTCACCCCATCACTCCAGCACCTCATATATACCCCACTAACACAACCCACCCATCCCAATACCAAGTCCTGCATGCAACACCAATGCATGGACACCCATCACAGACCTGCATGGACACCCATCACCACAGCATGCCCAGTAGAGAGACACCCAGCCCACAAAATCACCACTCACACAAGGCTAAGCTGACAGGGAAATCACAATCATAAAGGGAAACACACCCATGCACAAGATGGCACACGCAGACACATTAACAATGCATTTGAATCCCCAGAAGACTCATACTCCACATCACCGGAGAGGAGGTGCCAGCCACATCCAGTCCCCCCCTGAAGAGGCCCACAGTGACGACAGCAGCTCTGTACGCCTGGATCAGGATGACCAACCTGGCCCATCAGGGACCTCTGGACAGTTGGTTCCCCTGCCACAGTTCCAACCCACTAAAGAGCTGCCCCCTCAGGAAACACCAGCACAGCACCCACCCAGCGGACCCATGCCACTGTCCCCAGGACACGTCAATCAGCAGTGTTTCCACCACAACAGGGACCATAGGCAACCCCACAAACACAGAACGATCAGGGACCTGGGGGTCAGTGGCTGTGGGCACACGGTTCAGGGGACAGAGCCACAGGACAGCAGGGAAGCTAGGAGGACTGATGTGCGACGGGGGAGGACAGGCCCAGGGAACCCACTCTCAACGAGGCACTCTCCAACATCCTGGGAGCATACCACCATTCCCAGGAGACGATGGGGCAGATGGTGGCCAAGTTGCAGAAGAGACAGTACCTGGGGATCAGGGATGACCTAACAAAAATATACACCATCCTGGTCACCATTGCAGGGGTGCTGGCTGACATGGGCAAGACCATGAGGGAGGCAGTGGCACAACAACAGGCACCTGACACTAGCCAAACCGATGAACAGCCCTCCACCTCCGCCGGCACTAATGGACAGGAGGCCCCGCCACAGGACCAACAGGCCACCAGCACCCCACTCCCTGCAGAAGGAGAACCTCCCCTCAAACGGTCCCTGCGATCCAGGCAGAAGCCAGAGAACATTGCCAAGACCCCCACCAGGAAATAAGACTCTCCTGCTTGTCACCCTTCTGTCCCACTCTGTCACCCTGTCCACCTTGAACTGCCATTAGTCCCCTTTCTATGCCCCATTGGACAATGCACCTGTGATACAAAGAGACTGGACTCTTTCCTGGTCTTTCCTCCACCATCAGCTCAGCCCCTTGCACATCCCCCTCTACTTATGAGCACCTAAATAAACACCCTTGGAGCAAATACCAATCTGAGGTCTGTCAAATGATTCACAAATGTATTAGTACAGCATTGTCAAAGCATTGCAACTCAAATGTACTGTGAAATATACTTTAGGCTGACCTTTGGTGGGCAGCAGCACACATAGCAGGAGCCAGAGTGGGGCAGAGAGATCTGAAAATAGAGATTCCGAAGGGTACATTCAGTAGCCATAGTCATAGGGAAAGAGGCTGCCTTGTACAATGTCCAACAGATAACTGAAATGTAAAGTGAACTTACAGTCTCTTACCTGTGTGTCACTGGAAGTACTGCAGAATTATATTGGTTCTGTTGTCCACATCTTCTTCCTCTGCCTCTTCTTCATCACTGTCCACAGCCTCCACCGCTGCCACAAGACCATCTCGAGGCACATCCTCCTGCAGAAAAGGCACCTGGCGTCTCAAGGCCAGGGTGTGCAACATGCAACATGCAACATGCAACAATGATCTGGCACACCTTCTTGGGTGAGTAGTACAGGGATCCACCTGTCAGATGGAAGCACCGGAACCTGGCCTTCAGGAGGCTGAAGGTCCTTTCAATAATCCTCCTTGTACGCCCATCTGCCTCATTGCAACGTTCCTCTGCCCTTGTCCTGGCATTCCTCTCTAGGGTCAGTAGCCATGAGAGGTTGGGGTAACCAGAGTCACCTGCAAATATCGAGGGATACCTCTTAGCCGCACACTCACCCTTAGGGACAACACATACCCATAGACCAATTTATACTGGGTGGGGACCTTTGGCTCACCTATTAGCCACACCCGGTGCCTCTGGAGTTGGCCCGTCACATGTGGGATGCTGCTATTCCTCAAGATAAAGGCGTCATGCACAGAGTCAGGATATTTGGCATTCACATGGGAGATGTACTGGTCCGCCAAACACACCATCTGCACATTCATACAGTGATAGCTTTTTCTATCCCTGTAAACCTGTTCATTTCTCCGGGGGGGGGGCAATTGCCACATGTGTACCATCAATGGCACCAATGATTTTGGGGATATGTCCCAGGGCATGACAGTCAGCCTCCACTGTGGCCAAATCCTCCATCTGGGGGAACACGATGTAGCTGAGCATGTGTTTCAGCAAGGCAGACAACACTCTGGTCAACACGTTAGAGAACATTGGCTGAGACATCCCTGATGCCATGGCCACTGTTGTTTGGAAGAATCCACTTGCCAGGAAATGGAGCACTGACAGGACCTGCACTAGAGGGGCGATTCCTGTGGGTTGGAGGATAGCCCTCAAATAGGGCACACAGTTCTTGGATTGTGGCACGATCAAGTCTGTAGTTAATGATAATGTATCTGTCCTGCCTTGTTGCAAGGTCTACCAGGGGTCTGTACACCGGAGGATGCCACCATCTCATATTCTGCCTCAGGTGTTGAAGCCTATGGAAGAGAATGGTGAGCAGAGAGTCATATTCACACATCTATTGCACTAATGATGATTTGTTTACTTTACAGTATGTGAACTTGAGAGTCAATTGATGTGCCAATGTCTGCTGTGACGCAGTTAGGTGCCATGCCCTGTGCCCCCCTGAAATGACAGCTGCCTCACCTGTGAGGAGGAACAAGTGGAAATGAGGTAATTGCAGTGGCATTGTGTGCACAAAATCGCATTGGTTATCATTGGGCCCTATGGGTTCTAGGAGCCAATGGCGGTGTATGCCTCTGGTAATGGTACGCGCCGCTGCAGACATCACCGCCATTTTCTATCTAATCACTCACTTGCTACCTGACCTTCAACAGGAGAGGACATACACTGCAAGTGCTGCTGTGTCCTGTGTCTTGAACCGACCATGGCTCATGTGCCTTCACTGCTGCGGAGTTGGAGAAACTGGTGGATGGGGTCCTTCCCCAGTACATGTTGCTCTACGGTCCTCAAGACAAACAGGTGAGTACCCTGTGAGCATGATGCGTGGGCCATGACTGTAGGGATTGCTGTGTGGTTAAGCCACATGTTGGGGGGGCAGAGGCGTCCTGACCAGAGTGCAGCATGTAAGGTGGTCAATGTATGTGCATCAGGGGATGGGTGGGATCTGGTGGGCAATGAATCTGATGGTCCTGATGGGTGACTAATTCCCTTTTCTGCTGTCTTTTCCTTCCAGGTCAGCACCCATCAGAAAAAGGGTATTTGGTGTGCCATCGCCAAGGAGGTGCAGACCCTGGGGGTCTTTGACAGGCGGAGCTCCCACTGCCGCAAGAGATGGGGGGACCTGCGCTGCTAGGCAAAGAAGATGGCGGAGGCCCAGCTAGGGCTGATCTCCCAATGAGGAAGGGGTGCCCGTCGCGCCATGACCCCCCTGATGTTCGGTGGCCTATCTGGAGTTGCGCGGGCGCTTGAGGGCATCACAGCAGCCACGAGGGGGTGTCTACAGAATCTGAAACCTTACTTTGTTTGCGTTAGGAGGTACCTGGGTAGGGGATGTGGGCTGTGGGTGCCCCTAGGCCAGGGTCAACATGGCAAGGTAGGTCCCTTGATGGGCAGGCTCTGGAGCACTCCTACCCCAAAAGTGTAAGTGGGCCTAATGGACAGGGTCCTGGGGGTTTCTGGTGTACAGATGATGGTGTTAGGCATTGTACCACATGGGCTGGTGGCTGTCTTAGTAAATGGTTGGGCATGGCCTAGTGCATAGGGCTGCTCCCTGAGTGTTGTGTACGCCAACGGTAGTGGTACTGCTGACATTGACCAAGTGTTTCCTCTGTCTCTTCCCCCCTTTTTGTTTTGTCACCTTGTCCTTGTGTGCATTAGCATCAACTGGTGGAGGAGCAGAGGCACTGGCGACCGAGGGAGCTGCATCTCACATGAGCCTGGAGGCCGAATCCATCAAGGATGAGGGCACCAGTGAGACGAAGGGCGAGGGGAGCACCACAACAGGGACAGGAGAGGAGACCACAGACAGCGATTCCTTCTCTGATGGAAGCTCCCAGGCGGTGGCGGACACCTCTGTGCCCACCCCAACAACAGGTACAGCTGCCACCCCCCACCAGCACCGCCCTTCCAGTAGCCCCTCAGTGTGTTTCCCGTGCCCGCTCACCAAGGAGGATGGGCATCTCCTTCTCCACAGGCACCTCAGGCCCTTCCCCAGTCAGCCCTGCTGCCCTCAGTGAGGAGGCTATTGACCTTCTGAGATCCCTCTCTGTTGTGCAGTCAACCATACTGAATGCCATCCAGGGTGTCAAGAGGCATTTGCAACAAACAAATGCATACCTGGAGGGCATTCACTCTGGCGTGGTGGCCCATCAGAGAGCATTTCAGGCTCTGGCCTCAGCACTGATGGCAGCCCTTGTCCCTGTGTCTATCCTCCCTCTCCAACTTCCTCTACCCAGACCCAGTCCCCTCAACCCCAGCCTATCCCAAGCACACTTTCAGACCAGCATTCACCCAAATCACCACACAAAAGCGGCTCAGGCAAACATAAGCACCACACTTCATCTCACAGGCACTCACACAAGCACCATACCCATGCAAACACACCAACATCCACCGTCTCCACTGTGTCACCCTCCTCCTCTTCATCCACCTCCCTCCAAGTAGCGTCTACACTCACACCTGCATGCACTACATCTTCATCCACTACCTCCATCACCAGCATGCCCATCACAACACACCCCTCATGAGTAGTCACCACCCTCACAACCATGCACACGTCCTGGTGTCATCTCCCAGTGTGTCTGTGACCCCTCCTCCCAAAGTACACAAACGCAACCCACCCACACAACAGCCATCCACCTCACAACAGCATCCAGCCCATGCACCTTCACCCAAACTCAGCAGACACGTCCTACAATCACTCCCTCTTCCTCCAGTCCCAAACCCTCTCCATCCTCCCATCCCAGTGTGTCTAAAAAACTTGTCCTGGCAAACATTGACCTGTTCCCTACCCCTCCCCCCGTCCTTTGACTCCGGCCAGGGTGTCCAGAACCCAGGCCAGCACCTCAGCCACAATGTCAGCGTCCGCTGTGGTACCTGCAACTCCCAGAGGATCAAAGGGAGCACCCGTCAGGCCAGCCGGTGTGCCACCGAACCCTGCAAAGGACCAAAACATTCCACCACCTGCCAAGGTGAAGAAGGGGCCGGCATGCAGCAAGGGCAAGGAGCACGATCCACCCAGCAAGGCCTCCTCCAAAACTCCAGCTGCCAGAGCCAAGGTCCCAGCAGCATCTGCCAAGGTGAGGAAGGGGCAGAAAAGCCAAACCAAGGCACTTCAGGCATCAGAGGCTCCAGGTGAGGGCCTTGTGGCCACCATCAGAACCGACAGCCCCGCCACCTGTACCGCGGTCAGCACGTCAGCATCCCCGACGCAAGCACCACCACCTGCACCGCCGCTGCCACCACTACTGTCAGTAGCAGCATCCCCAGTGGCCAGCCATCCGAGGCTGCAGGAGATGGGCTGGTGCCTCCCTTCACCACTGGCAGCACCGACACCTGCACCACAGGCAGCACTGCCAGCATCCCCGCTGCAAGCACTGCCGCAAGCACCACCACCTGCACCGCTGACAGTAGGACCACTACCAGCAGCAACAGCCATAGTGTGCATCCGTCCGAGGCTGCAGGAGACGGGCTGAGCCTTCCAACACCACTGGCAGCACCCTCACAAGCGCCGGCACTACCACCAGTTTGCAGCCTTAGTCGCCACAGGATGGACTCTGGCCCTGCCTCCATGGAGTATCATGCTACCTGGTCCCTGCAAATCTTGTGCCTTAGACACCCAGGTGAGGGTATGTGAACTACCACACCCCAAGTGCTGCATCACTGGGCACACGGCCCCCTCCAGAACCAGTGGAAGAACCCATCCACTCACCCTTTCCTTGGCAGGATGAAGCACACTGGACACATGGCCCCCTCCAGAACCAGTGGAAGAAGCCATCCACTTACCCTATCCTTGGCAGGATACACTGGGCAAAAAGCCCCCTCCAGAATCAGTGGAGAAGCCACCCACTTGAGAGACTGTGGCTTTGCACTCCCCAGGACCAAGAAGTGGGCAAACCACCCACTTGAGAGACTGTGGCTTTGCACTCCCCAGGACCAAGCAGTGGGCACCCCACCCACTTGAGAGACTGTGGCTCTGCACTCCCCAGGACCAAGCAGTGGGCACCCCACCCACTTGAGAGACTTAAGAGACTGTGGCTTTGCACTCCCAGGACATCGCTGTGGGCATGGAGCCCCCTCCAGGAGCAGTGGCGTTATTCCATCTTCTGGCTGAGGTGCCCCCCTTCACAATCCCCCTGAGGTGCCTGTGTGTTTACAACCTGATGCCCCTGCATTGTTCCCTCCGTATTGAGGCAGGAGTCAACTGTGGGCTTGGCCCATGATTTTTGGCCCAGTGGCCCAGGGACATTTGCAAAGGACAATGTACCGCCTTCTGTACATATTGTAAATATTTGTAAATATTGTTTTTCTATTTGTTACGTATATCTGCCTATTTCTAGTATATCACTGATTGGACTCTATTCCTTTTGTCCTTGAATTCTTCCAGGTAGCTACGGGGTGTAAATCTACTGTTGCTGCATGTGTTTGTGTGTATGGTGTTGTGGGTGAGGGTGGGGGTGGGGTTGTTGCGTCTTACGTGTTGCGTGTGTGTGTGTCACTCTATTTTTCCTCCCCCTCCCCTGTGTGCTAGGTGCAGTACTCACTGTGGTCATTGCCGCCGCCTTTGATATTCCTGGGGAATGAGGAGGTAGACCATCATGGGCAGGACCTATAACTCAGGCTCCATGGCGTCCTGGTTCTCGAGAGTGTCGAGAGTTGAGTGATTTCCCTTCCAAACACTGTTTCCGCCGTGCTTTTGATGGCGTTGGTACCGTCCCGGAAAAGCTGGCGGATTGGCAGGTTGTAATGGGGTGGGCGATACATTGTCTTCCACCTGTCTGTTGGTGGTGACCGCCGCTGTTTTTGTTGCTACCGCCGTGGCGGTCAGTGTGTTTAAGTGGCTGTCTGTGTTTGCGGTTTCCGCAGTGGTCATAATCCCATTTATTTTACCGCTGGCCTGTTGCCGGTATTACCGCCACTTTATCACCAACCACCAGGGTTGTAATGAGGGCATTAATGTTAATTTCGGAGAGAACCTGACCAAAAAGACTAATAAGGTGGAACTTTGGGATAAGGTGTTGGGCAAACAGTATAGGTTTGGTTCTAAAACTCTGTTGGCAAGAGAACTAAGCACATGGCTGGCAGGTGGGAGAGGACAGAGTAGCCAACAGGTTAAACAATTAGCAGGTGTTAGCCATGATATACTAAGGAACCCCTGGGTAGAACGTCTCTGGTGCCCGAGCTTATGATTAGAGAAAGAACTATTGATACTGGGAAAGGGTGGCCTAGAGTAACATCCTCATTGAGGACCTTTGTTAATACTATAAGCTCTGCAGACTCAGTGGCTGGCTAAAGATATGGAGCAAAAACCACAGGAGGAGACTCTGGCAGGAAAAGAAGGGAGAGGGGAGACTCAAATCTTACTTCCTGCAAATACATTCACGCCCCTGACGGACGTTACTGGGGTTGGAGGGTTGGTAAAGAGTGAAGATAGAGGGATATGGTTTCTCCCTCTCAGAATCAGGTAGATGCTAATGGAGGGGATGTACCTGCAGGATGGGGGACAGTACAGGAGATGTTTTCTCAACTGTGGCAAGAAATCAGGACATGATTCTCAGCCTCTGAAGCAAACCAAAAAGAGATTCAGGCAACATGATTATGGTTGAAGGAAAAAATGTCTTGTCTGTCCCTGCAAATGAATTTGCTAGCGATAAAGGTCCAGGAATTTTCAGCAGTAAATAAGAATACTGAGGAGGTAAAAAGATTGAGGCTCAGAGAAAAAGATATGTAGGAGAAATTGGAAAGATTGGAAAAAACTCACGAAAGGATAATATCAGGATCTTGGGGATAAAGGAAGGAGGTAAAGGAAGGAGTAGAGGGAGCTGATGTTCAACAGAAATGGCAGGGCCTGATCCTCCACTATCTGTGTGATAGTTTGACCCAAATAATCCTCCTGCATGAAACTCATTTACTGAGAACAGAGTGGAGGAATCACTTTTTTAAAGTGAAATGGGTGAGAATGTCATAGCTACAGATAAGCAACAATGTTCAATAGGAATTGCAATTACAATTAGAGCCAATGCAGGCATTGAAATGTTGAGATAGATGGTGGATGCACGAGGACGCCGGATAGTTGCAGAGCTCAGGGTTTTCCAGAATTTACATACCTTTGCTGCTTCCTGTGGTACGAACATAGACAAAATCTCGTCTATGCCTGCCCTCTTATCTAGCCTGGTGCAATGTAATGCCGAGTCATTTTAGGTGGTGACTTCAATATTTTACTGGACAATAATCTAGATATGTCCTTGGCCCTTTCATAAGTTAGTGCCCCAAAGACGAGAGCTTATCTTTTGTCGATGTTGGGAAATCTAAATTTAGGTGATGTAGGGTGAAGGGGAACCATAGATGTTATTCCTTCTATAGTAAAAAGAATAGGCACTATTAGAGGATTCATTATTTCTTTATCGATAATGGAGAAGTTGAAAGATTTCAGGATATAGAGCACCTACCTACTTATTTGTCAGATAATGCAGCACTACAGTTAAAACTCAAAATGCCATTCAAGAAGCAGCCGAGGAGGTGGAATATTAATAGGAGAATACTTCTTCAGCCAGGAATTATGGGGGAGATTCTGGAAGGTGCTAGGGTTTTTGGATGGAAACTAACATATGCCACCATTCTTATAGTTTGGGATGCATTTAAGGCTTTGATGAGGGGGGCCCTGAAGAGTTTTTTGATTGCTTGAGGGAAGAGACAAAGGTTACAACTTTCACAGCTGGAGCAGAAGATATCTATTATAGAAGCAGAATTGAAGGTAATGCATGTTGATGGGGAGAATAGGTACTACATGTAAATAGAGATGGAAGATCTCCAATAGAAGTTTAGGTTGAAACTGGAAGAGAAAAAACTTCAGCATTGGGAGGCAAGTAAACTTAGGGAATATGAGCAGGGTGAGAAATGCAGAAAATTGTTGGAGTGGAAGGCCATGATGGATAGATCTCGGAATTATATAAGGAAGATTAGGAGTGAGGAAAGGGGCATGGTGGTGGAGGATGCAAAGGGGATAGAACAGGGATTTCATAAAGTCTTTCAGGATCTTTATTCTGAGACTTGGGAGGTAGACAAAACAAGCTAGATGGCTGGTTGCGAGAAAAACAACTCCCTAAACTCACTCAGGAGCAGCAACAATTTTTAAGTAAACAATTAACTGGAAATTAGATTTTGACAGCTGTTAGGAAGCTTAAAAGAGGGAAAGCAGCATGCCAGAAAGGGATTCCAAACACTTTTTTTTTTATTCTGCTTGCTGAAATAATGATCCTAGTCTGGATAGAGTTGCTTCATGCCATATTATTAAAAGACTCACCTATGCAAGGTTCTTGGAATGAGGCAGGTATTTTGTTGATTTTAAAACCTGGCAAAAACTCAACGTATTTTCGGTCAGATCAACCGATCTCACTTCTGAATTGTGATTAGAAAGTTTTTACTAATATATTGGCAACACGCTTATGCAAGGTTGTGGGGGTGATAATTAGTCAGGACCAGAAGGGCTTTTTACCTGGGAGGTAAATGAGAGAGCTGACACATACTCTGATAGGCTCAATTAACGTTGCCACTTCCTAAGGAGTTCACCTGTCAGTTGTAACCTTCGATGCAGCCAGTGCTTTTGACCATGTTAATTGGAAATACCTGAGTGGGGTGCTGAAGAAATTTGGAGTAGGAGACATATTCCGGAATGTGCCAAATAAGATCTATAGTGCACTGTGTGCCCAGGTGTTAGTTCATGGTAGTCTCACCTCACCAGTTAGAATTGGCAGAGGAACTAGACATGGTTGTCCTTTGTCTCCCATTCTTTTTGATCTGTACATTAATCCTTTAACATGAAGTGTGAGGTTACATAGAGATATAATGCCATTTGTGGTTGACGCTTTTGCTAAGAAGATAGCTTTGTATGGAGACAATTTGATTTTGTTCATGTCAAATGCCAGATCTGCCATCTCATGTTTGATGACAGAGTCAAAGGTTTTTGGGAAGTTGTCTGGTTATGAGTTCAATGAGACTAAGACTGAGATAATGGTATGGAATCAGCACTATGGTGAGGCACAAACCACAGAGGAATTAAGATACTTGGGGACCATAATACTGTACAATTTAGAGAATGTTCCATCTGTAAATATGGTAAATAGGTAAAGGAGGTAGACAAGACATTAAGGAGATGGCAGAATTTGCCCATAACTCTCCATGGCTGAATAAACTTGGTTAAAATGTCAATTGTACACAAACTGACATATCTGTTTATCATCCCTTTAGGTCTTGATAAGAAGCTACTGGATAGGAAACAAGGAAGAGTTACATCTTTCATTTGGGATAGCAAGGGGGTCTGGCTCTCCTGGATGAATCTAAAGAGGTGGTTAGAGAAGGGTGGATTGTGCCTTCCTGCTTTCCATCTGTATTGTTGGTCATTCCAAATGAAAAAGAATCGGACAGATCATTAGTGGGCCTTATGTACAGTGTTATATGGAGCAATTTGCCTAAAGGTGGTTTTCTGTATAAATATGGGGCTCCCAAATGCTTTGAAAAGGTTTGCCTGGAGTGTTCGAAGGCTGCAGCTAAACTATGGTATGGGGTTACATCTCTCTTGGGGATGCCGTATTATAGTAAGCTGTCTTCAGTGTGGGACTTGCCAGGGACTACAGAGTGTCTGCAGGATAGTCTGGCAAAACCCCTGAGGGGGTCTGGATTTTTGCACTGGGGTAGATGGTATAAGAGTGAAGGGGCTCTCTTAGGAGGATTGGAGCATGTTGACCAGTGGGGTGCTTTCTAGATTTAACGTTCTGCCGATAATTGCTTGGCTTAAGACCCAGGGGTGGATCACTGTTGAGCAGAGCCCTATGGAAAGGAGGTATCGTGTTGGTACGAGTATCTTCTGGCAGCAGTGGAAGAAAATATGAGACCCCGGCTACCTGGTTTGGGATGGATACTTGCCAAGCACGGAGCTGGAAGAGTTATGGCAAGTATCTATGAGCACGCTTTATCTGCTACCTTAAGAAGGAACCATGTTTTTTTGGTTTACTTTACACAGAGTCTACTGGACTCCAGCAAGACTGGCTAAGATAGGAGGAGAGAGAGGCATCAGGGAATCTAAATGTAAGCGCTGCAGTGACAGAGAGGCGGACGAGGTTCATATGTTTGCCAGCTGTCCTGTTCTGGAAAGGTTTTAGTTGGAGGTAGGGAAGACTATCTCAAGCATCCTGGGTTGAGATGTAAAGGTAAGACCCACTTTGATTATGTTTGTGATGGAACATATAGGGTCCGAAGTGGGAGGCCCCTTGAAACTACAACAATTGCTTATCTTGGAGATCTGCAGAGTGTGGTGTCAATCTGTGCCCCCAGCTTGGCAGGATTGGTGGAACTCAGTCAAATATTTCAGGAGTCTGGACAATAGAAGTAACTGCAGTAAGAGGGAGGTGGAGAATGGGGCAATTTTAAAACTGGTTGAAGACTATGGTGTCCAATGATTTTACCTCCTTATCAGCCTGCCCGTATGGTGCTGGTCTTGGTGACTAGGCTCATATATTGGGCTGACAACCAACCTCCATATAAACACACAAGTCAGTTCGGATCAAGAAAGTGCTTATCCAAGGTGATATGAGGACAAAAAAAAAAATGGTATGTCACAACCCATGTTCAATCTAGTACTGAAGGATGTTCTCTCAGCAATGATAAAACACCTGAACAGCTACATCCAGTTTCCCCTATGTGGAGATTTAGCCCATTTGAAGGATGACTTTTATGGTTCTGCACACATTCCACATGTGGTGGGGCTATTGTTGGCGCACATGTTGGCTTGGTCGTACTACATGCAAATGAACAAATAAACTGCAACAGAAAGAACTTCCATTCCATAAATGTCCAAGTTGAATGTTTGGCAGACCTATACATTTCTCATGTGTGTGCCCGTTTTCTGGATTCAGTCCATGATGCCTTCATTAAGCGAAACAGCACTATCCCCCAAATGATGTCACAACTGTACCAAGAGAGGGTTTTAGCTGGTTGGTAAGTCACATCTGTCCTGTTTGCTTGTGTGAAATGTCTGGTGAGAAATTCCTGCTAAAAGGGACTCATTGTTGCTCATACATCCCATTCCTTAACAGAAGACTCATTGTGTCCAAACCGTCCTTGGTTGTTGATGCCGCTGTGGAATCCAGCTACGCCATGGGAAGTCCACTTCAATGAGGCCCATGTAACAACAAGGTGAGTGGTAGAGCGGACTTTTGGGCTCCTGAAGGCCAGGTTTTGGTGTCGGGACCAGACTGGTGGAGCCCTTATCTACTCATCTGGGAAAGTATGTTAGAATTGTGGCTTGCGGCATTCTCCACAACATTGCCCTGAGCAGGAACATCCAATATATCGCAGAGGAGGGGAGCCTGCAGTGCCACTGGGTGAGCTTCCTGAAATGCCAATGACAGTGGTGAAGAGGAAGATGCTGACTTGTGGGAAGATCTCCTCAATAACTACTTTTCATGAGTGTAAGTATGTCATATGATGTAATGACTGTGACTGTACAAAGAATTGTAGTTGTCTGAAAGTGTGGAGTAGAGTGTTATGGTAAAACATTGGAGAGCCAATGCTGAGCATTATTGAGCCAAAGGGTGCTTGAAGAGCAAACCTCTGAAATATCCCCACATTGATGTAGCTGCTTTGTTTGTGTCAGTCTCATTGCAATGTAACTTCATTTCCAGATGCTCACTATATGATTTGTGTAATAGGTACGTTTTCAAATCTATGCTCCTTGTTTTGTCTTTGTACAGGTACCTTCACGCTGATATCCTCATGTGGACCTTTCAGAGTTATGACAGTAGCAGGACCCTGATGCTGTTTCGACATAGGAAATGGACAATGATTGTTCCAGGTAATGTGGGTCACAGATTTGGGGTGTATGAGACCTCTGCCATGCCAACTTTATCAGTGTGTTGGTGGAAGGACTGAAGTGCACATTGTACCTGTTTAGTGAGCTGTGTACTTCATGTGTGTGATCATGTGGCCATGAAATATGTTGTCATTAAGTGCATTTGAACCATTCATCCTTCACATAGGCTAAATGCTCTTCTTGTATGACCTGTATGTAGCCGTAGAAATTTTTCATAATTGAAGGTCACAGTGCCTCTGCCACAAGTCTGACCTATTTTTGTGTCATACCACCAGATGCATGGTCATTGGATTATGATGGGGCTGCGATCCGGGACTGTTTTACTGCCCTATGTCTGTATCTTGGTGTATGTGATGATGGATTATTTGGTTTTGATATGTGATAAGGCTCACACTGGTGACATCATCCGCTTCTCTGTTAGCCTATTCTACAGGACAATGTCTGACAAGGCTCTTCCTTCTGTGGTCTGGGAGACTGTACCTCCAGATATCTAGCTTAATACAATATGAGTCAGCCAATCTTGGGTATGACAGTCCACACATATCGACAGCCTATGTGCTGTATAGTGAAATAAAATGTTTGATGTGAACAGACACTTGTACCAATGTTTTTGTGTGTGTTTGTTGCAATCCTGAGCAGAACACTGTACCTGTAACACATCCTTCCTTGCACCTGTATGTTGTGCCTTCATCATTAGCTTCACATGGTCTTACATCTTTACATAGCAACAATTGAAACAGAAGCAAGCAGACCTAAACTTTGTGATAGATGGTATTTATTGTGAATTTGTGCACAAAATAAAAATAAGGTACATGATGCAAGAGAATTGTGAAGGGTTCAGTCATGGTGGATGAAATCATTGTAGTAGATGCCACAGCAGTGAAAATCCAAAGTCCAGTGTACTTGTCCCATAGGAAATAGAAGGGGGTTGAAGGACAGTCAACAGAGTGAATATGTGGCACACAAAAGAGTTCCTTCAGGAAGAGGTCAGTTACCTGCAGTGTTCGGTGTCTGACCATCTGCACCTACTTGATTCTTAGGTGGACTTCCTTGCTTGAGTGGGAGGGCTTCTGCCACAGAGGCAGGGGTGTCTGTGGTGGGTTCTTACCCTGACAGGGTCTCCCATCCAGTGGCTGGCACCGATGAAGAAGGGCCTGGTTATGCTGTGCCAAAGGAAGGGGTATAGTGTTGCTGATGATCTCTGATCAAGGTACTGCTAATGTCCCTCAAAACACCCATTAGGGAGGCCGGGTTGGTATTGGTGGCCTCCTACTGTTGAAGCATATTCCAATGGATGTCCCTATGCTGCTGCTTGATCTCTCGGAGTTTGGTCACTGCCTGGCCCGTCATGCCTTGGGACTCCTGGTAGACCCTCAAGAATCTGCTGATGGACTCCTGGTCAGGAGCATCCCAAGAGTCCACACCCCGGTGGCCCACAACATCCCTCCAATGTACCCTAGCCCCATGGGCCTGTGCCCTGGCCACATGGTGCCCCCAAAACTGGTTCCAGGACCATCAGTGTCTGAGGAATTATGTCTGAGGTGTTGTGACTCAGGATCCTGGACTGGGGGCCACAAGATGGTTGCCACTGTCCTCGGGACACAGGTTGGGGCAAATGGTTGCCCGTGAGGTCGAGGCAATTGGGCTGGGAGGTCCTGATGCGGATACAGTGAGCCTCACTGTAGAGGTCTGACCAGGATGTCCAGATGGGCCTGAATCGTCCTCCACATCAAAACATCCGGGAGTGTCATCATCACTGAGGGCTTCATCCAGGAGGATAGTGGCAGTCTCGTCTGTGGCCTCCGTGTGTCCAATGGCAGCTTGACCTGTTGATGTGAAAGATGCAATGTTACTGGTTGTATTGTGACATCTACTGCCAAACATTTACAGTGATATTTTTCAAAGCCTGTGTACATAGTTGAGTTACAGGTTAACCCATTGTGACAGGTACCCATGGTGCTGGTTGTATTGAACTGACATTTGTGAAGCATGCCATTCCATTTAAGTCAAGCGGATGCTGAATTTAGCAGTTCATTAGCACTTGGGAGTATGGGCAGAGATTTACATCTTGCCAGCAGTGCAGGCAAAACAGTGGCTGGGCAGGATGTGGCTTTGACCATTTTGAGGCATAGTTGAACGTTATGCAGGCCGACTCAGGACTTTGTTGTTTATGTTATTGTAGTCATGTGGTCAGTACATAGTGAATATGTCTGCAGACAATTTTATTCTGGAGATGAATTTTGAGGCCTTGTTCATAATTTATATTGCACACTATGGGGGTCATTACGACCCAGGTGGACAGCAGTAATTTGGGGAAAGGTACTGCCAACAGGCTGGTGGTACCTTTTCCCAAATTATGAAATTGGAAGTTTGGCTCAAGCCAAACCACCAATGTACCACTCCGTCCACCAGGGTGGTAATGGCCACCGAGCTGGAGACTTCGGTCTCCAGCCAGGCAGCCGTCACAATCCCACCCTCGGGAATATGATCCCACCTACCACCATGGTTTTCGTGCCAAGCTTACCGCCACGAAAACCAGGAACTCCTCCCCTGGCACTGGTAGGGGTCTCCCCTGCCTCCCCCCCCCAGAGTCCTGCCCCACCCTCCCCCTGCCTCTCCTGACTCCCCGACATCAACACACCCACACGCATACACACACACACACTCATACACACACGCATACCCACATCCATGCACACATACGTACCCACACACAGCAACACACACTAACATACATTGTCACACACATGCATTCACAACACACAACATACACCACGTACACTCACATTCAGTCATTCAAACACACATTCCATGTGACTCACACCCGCATGCATGCATACAAAAACAGACACACACCTACCCCAAACACACAACACCCCCACACATGCACACAACACCTCTCACACCCCTCTCCTGTCAGAGAACCCGACTTATCTGCTTGCAGGGGGTCCTCTGGCAGGAGACGGGACATGATGCTGCTGCCAGCAGCAGCTTTTGTCAGTAAAACACCACCAGGCTGTATCATGGAACATGTGGTGTCTTCTGGCAGCACTGCCACCTTACCACCGTCCGCCACAATGACAGTTGACGGAATTCCGCCAGCCTTCTGGTGGAATTTTGCCTATGGTCATAATGCGGTTGGTGGCTGGTAGCCACGACAACGGTAGGATGGCGGCCGTCGCCGTGGCGGTAGGCGACATTTGCCACCAGTGTCATAATGAGGGCCTATGTGAGCTGTCCTTATTGTCTTCAATAGTTTAATCTAGGCTTAGCAGTTAAAGATTTAGCTAAGTGGCCAGCCATATGTCAGAGTGGAGCATGATCTGTATCTTGGTCCCTCCCAGGTGCGTAGACATGATTTGAGAGTGATCAGGCTAGAATCTTTGTACTAGTAACCACTGTTCAGCTGATTGGAGTCACTTGAACAGTACCTCCTGGGAGTTGCATTCAGGTCACTCCTCTATTTCCTGACACTAGACAAATGTGGTCCTCCCAGGTGAGTAAATCTCAGTTGAGAGTTCACTGACAGCTGCATTGGGGCAAGTGCACACTGGGCTGGTGATTGGAGTTAGCAACACAGGGCCCATTAGGCTGTACATTCAGGTCACTTCAACTAGTTCCCAACACTAGACTAGTGTGAGGCTGTACATTCAGGTCTCTTCAACTAGTTACCAACACTAGACTAGTGTGATCCTCCCAGTATAGTAAACTTCCATTGTGAGATATGAACAAAGGTATTTGGACAGGTGTACACTGGGCTTGTTTTTTTTTAGTTGGAAAGACAGAGCCTCCTGGCCTTAGCAGTCATGTTACTCCCTCTACTTCATCCACTTGAGAAATGTCACCCCCCCCAGGTGAGTACAATTATTTTGTGATTTCCCAAACAAGAGTCTTCGGAAAAGAGGACACAGGACTTACAGTTAGAGAGCCTCTTGTGAGTTGCAGTCACAAAACCCCTTGTACTACATACACTGTACAAATGGTATCCTCCCAGGTGAGTACATGTCAATTGAGAGGTAAGACACAGGGGTCTTTTGAGAGGAGAACACTGGTCTGGTGTTTAGAGTTGGAGGAACAGTGCCTGCTGTGAGTTGCAGTTCTGTCACTTTCACTTCTTCCCTATACTTGACAAACATTATCCTCCCAGGTAACTAAGCTTCATTTCGGAATTGACAAACAGTGGCCTTTAGATTAGTGAATACTATGCTGGTGTTTGGAGTTACAGACACAGGGCCTGCTCTGAGTGGCAGTTATGTCACTCACTCTAGTATACACTCTTGACCGATGTTCTTTCCCTAGTGAGCACACTCCACCTGAGAGTTAATTAACAGATGTATTTGAGCTAGTGAGCACTGTTCTGGTGTTTGCAATTACAGAAACAGTGTTTTCCAGGAATTGTAGTCATGTCAGTCCCTGTATTACACACACTAAACAACTGTTATCCTCCCAGGTGAGTCCACTTCAATTGGGAGGTAACTAACAAGGGTATTTGGAGCAGAGGTCACAGGGCTGGCTGAGTAGAATAACAGTAACAGTGTCTCCTGGACTTAACAGTCATGTCAGTCCCTGTACTGCTACGAGTAAAGTTAGACTTTGGGTCTAAGTTTCCATTTGAGAATCAGGTCTGCTCTGTCTTGCTGGGTCTTTGCAGGTGTGTCGAGTGTGGCAATATGTGTCAGCTGTGTTGGTTTCAAATCCATCGAATGTGCTGTTGTGTATTATGTTTGTGACCGCAAACCTATGTGGTTTTTACCACCATTGGCTGACTGCCATGGGTGCCCGCCACTGTGACTTTGGAATTGTAAGACAGTGAGTGGTTGATCATGGGGCTTTCAGTGCTGCAGTTCGAACTGCCCACTTCCAGGCCTCTGCACAACTGGCGGTCTGCCATTTTTGGTTGGTGGCCAGCGGTCCTGTCAACATGTTTTTTTTTTTTCAGGACCGCCAACATGGTGGTGTGGTGGTCCGACCGCCAAACTCCTAATGAGGCCTTAAGTATTTTCTTTCAAAAATTCTAAATAGAGTTTATCCTCCTTAACCCATCCTGCATCCTGATGTTCTGGCTAGATTGTGCAATACATCAGGACCCTAATCAACTGTTATATTCAGGACCACACTACTCAAATCCAGAAATATTTGAGCTATCAATTAGTACTCAGTTAAAGATCCTCACAATTGTACCTCCCCTGGCTTGGCAGGATGGAATTGGTCACAATGGTCTGGCAATCCTTAGCTGAATCCACATCAAAATGAAGGTACCCCTCTGCATCAAGTAATGACAGAAAAAACTTCCAAATTCCCCTCTGTTATAATAATATGTGTGTATTAATGTGGGAGGACAGATTGGAAGACATTTCATAGGAAACATAATTTAGTTTAAAGAGCCATTGTTAAAAGCCCCTTGTCAATGGGCTGATTCAGAGAAAGAGTGATCCACTAACTGGGACACCCATTGAAAGAGTATAGCTAAATAATATTGTTTGAAGTCCGGGATTCCAAGGTTTCCTGCTTCAATGAGCAAAATCAGTGTGGAAAGAGTGATCTTCTGACACCTGTTAGCCCATATGAATTATAAGGCTGTGTCTGTTAAATGGCAAAAGCTACAATGGGCAGTATGTGCCATCAGTGTTCCTAATTTGGGTTTCAGACTACATCAAAGTAAGTTGTTCACTAATCAGTTTATTCCAAATCCACATATTAATTTATTGGCTCAACGGGGCTTCATTGTTCACACCTATAAGGGATATAGTATGATGGGTCTATATCACCTAGATGGTTCTTGTAGCCATATAATTGATTGTATCATGGTCAAATTGTATCTGTAATTCAGTGGTGGGTGGTGATAGTTAAAAGTGGAGAGACACTGGAACAAAATGGATGTTTTAACCCAGTGAGAGGCACTAGAATAAATGGCTTCAGCCTTGATGCCAAAACTCTGATTGACAGCTCTGAACATGAGGCCGAAGGCAGTGCAAGTTTCTCTCAGTACCTGGTTCTAAAAAGGATAATGAATAATACAAATGTTTACTTCCCCATGCATCCTCATCTTCAGTGTTGTCTTCTGCAGTTCCAGCGCGAGTCTCGGAGCTACAGCTGACTCCCCTGTACCACTCCAGAAACGTTTCCTATGCTGCTGATAATGTTAGCAGCATGAGGAAAGCACCCGATTGGTGTTGTAGCTGGCTGCCTTGAAGCTTCTTTGCGCACTGGAGACCTATGCGTCCTCGTCACCGAGCTGTCTAAGACAGTTGAGGTTGGAGAGGTTTAAAGTGTGCATGACAGACTGGGCATCACAAGAAAGATGGCTAAAGTGACATGTGCACTTTAAACAGAAGTGGCCACCAGTCCTTCCCTACTACAAATCATCACCAATGGCCTCATCCTGATTCTTTACTAGGGGTAAGTGCAGCAATGAAAAATTAATTGATTATAAATTCATTTTATTTTCATTTTATTATTCACCCCTGCTGCTTCTTGAAGCAGGGGGAGACGCTACTCTGCCCAGAAGGAGGAACTGCCATTAGTGTATTTATATACATTACACTGTATTCTGGTCAGATTGTACCTGCATGTATATATCGTACAGGCTGGCAACGAGACTCAATAAGAACTTTTGCTGCATGTGTCAATAAAAAGGGACACTGTTGTTCAATAAACTTGAGTAGTTAGCTCATGATAAGTGTTAATTAGAGTTGGGGTCCAAATACAGTTATGTTGAGATTGTAGTTTTACCACTTCAAGATAGAGGCTGTTTTAGGATCATTTTCTGGAACACCTCTTATGGCAGATTCAATTGTTGGCAGACACCGTATTCTTTATCAGCCTGGAGGACAGAGAGGCATATTTATACTTGTTTTGCGCCAAATTTGCGTCATGTGGTTTCATGCAAATTCAGTGCACAACTAACTCCATATTTATACTTTGACGCTAGACCCGTCTTGCGCCACATTTATGGAGTTAAAGTAATTTTTGGGACGTGGAAACTTACTTTGCATCAATGAGATGCAAAGTAGGCATTCTCGTGCAAAAAATGACTCTATGGCCTTAGCTCTTTATTTATCCCACCACCGGCCATTGGGGTGGTGGGCATGACTCCTGCCTTTTCTAAGACAGCAGTCATGTGGTATGGATGGTTTTACGTCAGAAAAGACGCTAGGCTGGTTAGAGTCATTTATTTTTTTACTCTAACCTGTCAAGCGTCATTTTTTGGAGCAAAACCCCCTTCTTCCATACTGCCAGCCTCACCCGGCTAACATAATTGTTTTTTACACTAGCCCACCCTTTGCACCGGCTTGCACCATTCCATAAATATGGTGCCCGGCTAGTGCTCAGAAATGATGCAAGCCTGTGCTAAACTTTTTGGTGCAAAACTGAGTTGGTGCAGTTTCGCACCAAAAAGTATAAATCAGGGCCTTAATGTCTGCCAAGCCAAGCTACTTGGTCTGTCAAATTGAAAAAGTGACTGCCAAGCTGATGGTCATCTCAAAGCATTGGCAGAAACTACTGTAACAGCAGTTCCTGTCAATGCTTTTTTAAGTTTGACGCACAGCTCCCTCAGCATGATAGATTCATCCGTCAAACAATTTTTTTTTATTTTCAAAAATAAAATCTCAACATGAGATATTTTTTATGAAAATAAACAGAGAATGTTTCCTTCGCCATGGGAATTCTTTCCCATGGCAAGGAGAGCAATGAGCTGATTTCACTGCCTCTTACCACCAGGATTTTCCAGGAGGTGATGGGTTCTGAAAACTGACCTTTATGTAAACCCATCTAAATTAGGTGAGTGGACATAGAGGTCACCCTCTACTGGTTCTTACTCTGTCAGCTGTCAGAGGGGTCTAACTATGGTAGAGACAGAGTAGTCTCTGACATGGTTACACCTAAAGTCACCTGCATTTAAATTGGGCGGATGTAGTTTTATACAACAGAATATCCTTACCCCCAAAGTACAAATCACATTCTTTTTTTGGGAAAACAACAATCAATCAAAATAAAATTAATAGAGTGCGCTACTCACCCGTGAGGGTCTCAAGGTGCTAGTGGGGGAGGTGGATTACTGTCCGAACAGCCACATCTTGAGGTTCTTTCTGAAGAGCAGAAGGTTCTGAGTCTTGCGGAGGTTGGTGGGGAGGGAGTTCCAGGCCTTGAGGGTAAGGTAGGAGAAGGATCTGTCTCCGGTGGTGGTGCGTTGGATGCGGGGGACTGTGGTGAGTGCGAGGTCGGCGGAGCGGAGGTGGCGAGTGGAAGTGTGGAAGTTCACTATTTGGTTGAGGTAGGTTGGTCCAGTGTTGTGGAGGGATTTGTGTGAGTGGATGAGGATTTTGAAGGTGATCCTCTTGTCGATCGGAAGCCAGTGAAGGGATCTGAGGTATGAGGGGATGTGTTCATGGCATGGGAGGTCCAGGATCAGGCCGGCGGCTGCATTCTGGATCCTCTGGAGTTTGTGTTTGAGTTTGAGTGTGGTGCCGGCGTAGAGGGCGTTACTGTAGTCTAGCCTGCTGCTGAGGAGTGCATGGGTGGCAGTCTTTCTGGTCTCTATGGGAATCCATTTAAAGGTTTTTCGCAGTATGCGGAGTGTGTTGAAGCTGGAGGAGGTGATGGCGTTGATTTGCTGGGTCATGGAGAGGGAGAGGTCCAGGATGATGCTGAGGTTACGTGCGTGGTTTGAGGGTGTTGGTGGGGAGCCTAGGACGGTGGGCCACCAGAAGTCACCCCATATGGTTCTGTTGGGGCCAAAAATGATGATTTCAGTTTTGTTGGAGTTGAGCTTGAGGTGGTTAGCTGTCATCCATGTGGCGGTCTTGAGGAGTCCAGCATGGAGGTTGGTTTTGGCGGTGGTAGGGTTTCGGGTGAGGGAGATGATGAGCTGGGTGTCGTCTGCGTAGGATGTGATGGTGATTCCGTGTGGTCGGAGGCTGTTGGCGAGCGGGGTCATGTAAATGTTGAAAAGGGTGGGGCTCAGGGAGGACCCTTGGGGGACTCCGCAGATGATTTTGGTGGCTGTGGAGTGGAAGAGAGGGAGGCGAACTTTGGGTTCTTTCGGTGAGGAAGGAGGTCAGCCAGTCTAGGGCCTTGTGTCAAATACCTGCGTTGTGGAGGCGTGTGCGGAGTGTTTGATGGCAGACAGTGTCGAAGGCTGCAGAGAGGTCCAGGAGGATGATTGCGACGGTCTCGCCCTTGTCGACTCTGGTTCTGATGTCATCAGTACATGCGATGAGGGTGGTCTCAGTGCTGTGGTTCTTGCGGAACCCAGACTGGGAGGCGTCAAGTGCGTTGCTTTCCTTTAGGAAGTGAGACAGGCGGGTTTTCACTAGTTTCTCAGCGACCTTGGCGGGGGAGGTGAGGAGTGAAATTGGGCGGTAGTTGGTGAGGTCATCAGGGTGTAGTTTGCACTTTTTCAGGAGTGCAGTGATTTCTGCGTGCTTCCAGGGGTCTGGGAAGGTGGCGGCATCAAAAGAGCTGTTGATTATTTCACGAAGCTTGGGAGCGATGGTTGGGCTGGCTTTGTTGTAAATGCGGTGGGGGCAGAGGTCGGAGGGGGAGCCTGAGTGGATGGAATTCATAGTTTTTTCAGTTTCTTTGTCATTGTTAGGGGCCCAGGTGAGTAGTAGGTTGGGGGCGGGGTGGTGGGTCTTTGCTGATCGAGTCAGTGGTGTGTGTGGCGGGTGCGTGTGGTGTGAAGCTGTTCTGTATGTCTAAGATTTTGCAGTGGAAATGGTTGGAGAGGAAGTCGCAGAGGAGTTGTGTGTGTATGGGGTCGATGTTGCTGGCTTTGGGTTTGGAGAGCTCTTTTATGATGGTAAAGAGTTCCTTGCTGTTGTGAGAGTTACTGTCTATGCGTTCCTTGTAGTATGCTCTTTTTGTGGTGCGTATGAGTTGGTGGTGTTTGCGAATGGTGGTTTTGAGGGTGGAGAAGTTGGTGGTTGAGGGTTCCTGTTGCCAAGCTTTCTCCCTTTTGTGGCATTCATGCTTGGAGGCTTGGAGTTCATTGGTGAACTAGGGGGCGTTCTTGATGTTGCAGGTGGTGATGTTTCTTCTGAGGGGGGCGAGTCTGCGCAGGTTGTGATCCATTGTGTGAAGTTATGGGCAGCAATGTTGGGGTCGTTGGTGTGGGGGGTCCTGCACAAGTTGGGAGTTCAGGTGTTCTGTGGGGTTCTTGTCCCACATGCAGTAGGGTGTGGTGTGTTGGTGGTGGTGTGTGGGGGTTTGGAGAAGTTGACGCAGTGGTGGTCAGTCCAGTGGAGTTCGGTGGTGTGAGTGTAGGTTATGTGGTTGCTCGAGGTGAAGATTGTGTCTAGTGTGTGTCCTGCTGAGTGGGTGGGTGCTGTGAAAGATAAAGTCACTGAGGAGGATGTAGTCTGTTGGATGGTGTTGGTTTTCGATATGGAGAAGTGATTGTGCATAAGACACATAAGACTGGTGGTAACATAACACAGGAACTTAAAAAAGAGCTTGAATTTGCATCAAGGATTTATAAAAGCTTTTGTAGAGAGTGCAGCAATAAATGAGCCATTATCCATATTAAATGGGTATGGGGCACATGTGGTGAATGCTCCAACTTATTTATATTAGATAATAAGTATACTACTATATGATGGCAGTTGTTTTAGATGTAATTTTCCGAACAATTTTTATTTCAGTTGGAAGTTGGCCCTGTGATCCAATATTGGGTTGTGTTCTACACACGCAAGGCAGGTGGTACCTCAGCACATATGACCCCAGAATTTAGATAAGGCCCTGCTTTAACACCTTGGGTGCTGAGGACATGCTGGAGCCAACCACCACAGTAGTGTTATGGAGCTATGCAAGGCTCCAGAGCATACTACCACCTACCCATGGAGTAGCACTGGTACTTCCCCCGTAGCCCCCTTCAACATGCCCCTAACAGAGATGGAAGCAGAAGCACTTCCGCTACCACCTTCGAACCCTCGCAAGGCAATCAGATGATGTTAGCGTGCGCACGGCTTGTCAAGTTATAAAGCTGTAGACAAGACATGGTGGAAGCCATTTGCTTCCAGTGCATTGAGGAAGGAGGACTTCCCCAGGAGGTACTGGAAGGGCAGAGAGACATCTGGTAAAAGGAAAGAGTTTTTCCTCTCCTCCAGTGTCTCTTTTCAGTGCATTCCTGCTGCATGATCTTAGGTGAGACTGTGATTGTGGAACAGGAATGCACACACTAGACATGAGAGATGTCTTCTTGCTAGGAGATGCAGCCCCCAAGGGAGTCGGAAACCACTAAACATCAGGCAGTTTGTATTATGTACATTGGGGAGCATCCCCTTGAGCAAAGTTTGCTCCCCATTTTGAAATTGACATCTTCTTTGTTTTTCTGCTCCGCCGGAGGATAGATCAGCCATTTTGTAAGACAATCTGCCACAATTTGTATTTATATATTTTGCTAGAGCAGTCCCTTTGTAAAAGGGTCTCTCTCTGTTTTAAAATGGGCATCTTGTTTGAATTCCAACCCTCCTTAGAGCCAGATTTTAAATTTTTTAGGCTGATCTGCCCCCAGGGCAAAGACATAAAACCACTTGATATTTATACCAATAGATTTTTATATTATGTTTGGGGAGAAGAGTCACTCCCCAGTTTTCCCCCAAACATTTTATTTTCTGCTCCTCCTGGGGGCAGATCAGGCAATTTTTTGGACCTATCTGCCGTAGGGGGGTAAAAACCAAGGAATACATTTCTGTATGTGGGGGAAGCTGCTCCTGGTGTGAGGGTTACTACCCTCTGTGGTGCCTAATTTTTGGCTTTTCTTTCTTTGTGTGGTCCATCTGCATCCAGCGACAGACTTTATTCGATTTTATAATGTTAACTGTTTTATTTCTTGTCATCATTTGCATCTGTGAAGTTAATATTTTATTTCTCCTTTTTGTTGTAATGCAAAGCATTTGGTTTCCTTAGTGGTAACTTCTCCCCCACTTGATGGTGACTCCTGCTTGCAGTTCTGGCATTGATAGAACTGTATTTTGTGTAGTTACATGTGTTTGGTAAGGATTTTCCTTGTAATGTTTACTTCAAATGAGTATTGTAAGAAATTGGGTCTCTAGTTGACAGAGGTATGCACCCTGTCCAAGTAGGAATCACAGTGCTAGTCAGGGTGAGTCAGATTCACAACCTAAGTTAACCCATGCTCAGCCTCTGGTAGCTTGGCACAGAGCAGCCAGGTTTAACATATGAGGCAATGTGTAAAGTGTCTGTGCAGCACTTAAATTACAGCAACACAGTAAAAACACCTCAAAAGAACTCCACACCAGTTTAGTAAAATAGGGAATATTTATCTGAATAAAAAAAAGACCAAAACAACAAAAATCCAATGTATACCTTTTGAGATATGAGACTTTTTGGTAAATGCAGGTCAAACACATTCACATCTACTAGGTGCTTCATGGTACTCTTCGTACAATGACAACAATCCCCAAAAGGGATCAGCAAAAGGGCTTTCTAAAGGTTGCAACAGAAAAACAGTGCTCCTGAAGATCTTGGTTATAAGTTACACATTGTCAAGTATTTGAAGTTCAGTGTCCAACAGTTGCTAGTTTGAGAGTCCTCACCTGGACCCTTGGAACAGTGCATTAGTAAATTCAGCCCCCTGCGAGGGACTGCAGTGCAGCCCCAGGTACCACACAGGTCCTAACATTCACAGTGCCTTTTCGGTGGGTGTTACCCAGGGGACTTCTCTGGCAGGTGGAAGGTATGGTGGTGGAACAGCCGGACTGTCCTTTGTGATCCGATGGCACACAACTGTTGTAATCTCCCTCGAGACCTCAGTAGGGGCCATGCTGAGAGGGCTTCTCTCAGCGATGCTACACTTTTCAGGATTGTGCACATGTTGAATACAGCTCAGGATTGAAGCGTGGGCCCTTTATCCAACGAAGAACGGAGCGCAGAACCCATCTGTAGCTGGGGGGCAACATTTGTTTTAGTGGAAAGCACTAATCTTTGCAGGCATCAGCGGCTGTGTAGATGAAAAGTGAAGTATTGGATTACCCTGAGACTTCATAAAGAGGAGCAAGTTAACAGGCCCCTTGAGAACTTGTGTTCAAGGATGTAGAGAACATGTCTAGGTCTCACTCCAGGAAAGAAGCAGTAGACAGCAGCTCAGTACAGCAAAGCAAGTAGCACAGTGGCAGTCCCTCTTACTGCACAGCACACAGCAAACAGTAGGCCAACACAGCAAGGCAGTTTGCAGAGTGGCAGTCCCTCCTGGCAGCACATCAGTCCTTCTTCCTGGCAGAATGTCTTTGGTTCCAATAGAGTTCTAATTTGGTAGGGTTTCGGGGCCAGTACTTATACCCACTTGAGCCTTTGAACTGGGGGAGACTTCAAAGAGAAGTGTTTGAAGTGCACAAGGTCTGCGTTCTTCCTTCTCTGGCTCCAGACACTCTACAGGAGGGTATGCATCCCTTTGTGTGAGACGAGGCACAACCCTATGATGGTCCAATGGGATGCAAATATCACACCCCAGCCCCCCTTGTGTGTGACTGTCTAGAAGGAATGCACAAAGCTTAGCTGTTATCCACTCCAGATGTGTATTCAGGGACAGACAGAGGCACAGAATGGTTAAAGTCTGAAAATGCCAACTTTCCAAAAGTGGCATTTTCAGACTTACAATTTAAAATCTGACTTCACCATAAGTTGTGATTCAGGAGACACCAAGCTCCACATTTCTATCTTATCCCAACTTGAAATTACACATAAAAGATGTTTTAAGGCAATCCCAATGCTAACCTATGGGAGATATAGGTTTGCATTAGCAAAAAACACATTTTAGTGCTTTCCATTATCAGAACATATTAAACATAAAACTCCATGTCCAACTCTTTAACTACATTGCACCTTGCGCTTGGGGTTAACTAGGGCCTACCTTAGGGGTGACTCAGATGTAATAAAAAGGAAGGTTTGGGCCTGGCAAGTGGGCACATTTGGCAGGTTGACATGCCAGTTTAAAACTGCACACACAGGCTCTGCAGTGACAAAGACATGTTGGAAGGGCTGCTGTAGTAGATGGCAAAGTCAGTGCTGCAGTCCCACCATTAGCTTTTAATCTACATGTCCTGGGCACATATAGGGCATTGTAATAGAAATCTACAAGTAAATTCAATATGCCAATTGTGGATAAGCCAATATTATCAAGTTTAGAGCACAGATCACCTGTACTTTAGCACTGGTCAGCAGTGGTAAAGTGCTAAGAATCTGAAAGGCAGCAAAAATGAGGTCAGAAAAACAGAAAGTCAGAAGGCAAAACATCAGTGGAACCCACACCAAGGATACCAGGTCTAACATGTATCATTGCCCTGCTTGAATGTTTTTTGAGTGTTGTAATCATTGTAGCATATTTAGCTTATGTTTTATTGTATTTCAAATTCACATTTGGATTTGTACAAGATCTGTATTGTGTAGTCTTGTTTTTTTTTGTTTTGTTTTCCCTTTCTAGTGGGATACCTTTGGCATTTGCTTTGTCAGTGCAGAGTAGGTGCGGTTGATCCTCTGTCTAGCTGTCTGTGGCAAGTGAGAGGTGTCTTTCTGGAGTATAAATTTTATTATGTGGTGTGTATTGATTTTTTTTTCAGATCAGTATATGTCAATATTTATATTTACTGTTTGATACAGCCAGTTTGTTGAGTTCTAAATTGACAAAGTGTTGTTTATTGTCATCTTGTTTGTTGTGTTACTTTCATTAGTGAGCATTATGGTGGCCCGAAGCTGAACACTCAGCAGGTTGTTGGTTTGCTTTGTGAACCTGCCTCTGAACATGGCTCTGAGACTAACTCTGCATCTGAGGCAAAATGCCAAGTTCAGGATTCCTGTAGTGAATTTTCTGTCTGAAAGGAATTATCCCATAATTTATCATCTACAGAAGGATACTGATATGCCAGTAGCATAGCAAGAGCAAGCTGGGTTGCAGCCAGGAGCTAGGAGGCTTCACATTAGAAATTATGAATCTTGGGTTGTCCCTAACAGGGTGTAGCCTGTTTTGCCTGCCTTTAGTGGTATAGGGTGTGAGTCAATACAGAGAAACATTTGCCTATCAATTTCTTCCAGCTGTTGATGATGTTTTTGGACAATATTGTTGAGCAGACTAACTTGTATGCAGAACAGTTTTTGAGGGACAACAGTTTCACAATTATGACCCATTCCAGCACAAACTACAGCAAATAACTCTTCGGTATTGTGAAGGAGTTCACTAATTCTGCAACCACAGAGAATGACATCACTCCCTCCCAGGAACTGTGCCACAGCCTAATGGATTCCTTCCACAACAAGATCTCAGCTATCTACAACAACTTTGAACACCAATTCTCTGTTGCAGAGTGCATCAACCGGCTCATATGCACAAACATGAATCCCAAATGCCTTCTCACCCACAGGAAACTCCTGACCACGCCAGACACTATCTCCATCATGACCTCCGTGAACTCAGGAGCACCCATGGACGCTTGACCCCACCACGTCTTCAACCTCAGAAGCAAGACAATCGGCAATGAGCTCAGAAATGTCCTGAACACCTCCATCACCATGGCCTCCTTCCCGGAGGTCTGGAAACATGCTCAAGTGGGGCCCCTCCTGAAAAAAATATCCATGACCCAGCAGAATTGAAGAACTACTAGCCCATTTCTCTGCTCACCTCTCAAGTAAAAGTCCTTGAGAAAGCGATCAACCAGCATCTCACCCAACACCTAGAAGACCACAACTTCCAGGACACCTCCCAATCTGGATTTGGAACTAACCACAGCACTGAGACAGCATTGATTGCAGCCACAGATGACATCAGAACTCTCAAAGTCCTGGACCTGTCTGCTGCCGGGTTTGACACCGTCTTCTACCACATCCTGATCAACAGACTCCACTACAATGGGTTTCAAGGAAATGCCCTCAAATAAATCACCTCATACCTCACTGGCAGAACCCAAAGGGTCAGGCTCCCACCGTTTACCTCAAAGCCAAGAAGATAATCTGTGGAGTCCCCCAAAGAGCATCCCTCAGACCGACCCTCTTCAACACCTACATGACCCCCCCCCCAGCCATCACTGTCAGATCACACGGACTCAACATCATATCCTACGCTAACAACACACAGTTCATCTTCTCAGTGTCTAAAGATCCCTCCTTCACAAAAGCTGACTTCCACAGATGCATGATGAATGTAGTGGACAACTGTGTCAAACTCAACACCGAAAAAACTGAAGTTCTCATTTTTGGGAACAACATCTTACCATGGACGACACATGGTGGCCTGCAGAGCTTGGCATAACCCCTGCCCCAACAGACCTCACCCACAACCTCAGCATCATTTTGGATAGTGAGCTATCCATGAAGAAACAAGATGACGTAGTCTCATCTGCTTGCTTCCACATCCTTTACATGCGCTGCAAGATCTTCAAGTGTCTCCCAGCGATACCAACAGGACCGTCATGCAGGCCCTCATCACCAGCATACTGGACTACGGAAACATGCTCTACATAGGGAACATAGAACGCCTTCTGAAGAGACTCCAGGTAATACAGATCTCAGCGGCAAGACTCATACTTGACCTCCCCAGAAGGACCCACATCACACCCCATCTCAAAAAACTACACTGGCTTCCGAGTCAGATGTGATGGCAGTTCAAGATGCTGACTGACTCCTACAAGGCCCTGCACAATGAAGGACCAACATACATCAAAAATTGCCTGATATTCTGCCATTGGACAAAACACCTCCAATCAGCTTCCTTCTCACTTGCAAACACCCCACAGATCAGTCAAGTCAACATCAGAGGTCACTCCTCGCACCTGGCAGCCAAGGTTTGGAACAACCTCTCTCTGCACCTCAGGACCACATTGTCACTCCAGATATTCTGAACAGAACTAAAGATCTTGATGTTTGAAGGATCATTCCTCCATGCAGAAGTATTTAGGTCCAGTGCCTCAAGACCCTCCTGGGTAATTTGCTGTGCTGTATAAATGGTTGATTGTATAACTGATTCCACAGCTATCTAGTGGACTCCAACAAATCTCAATGAGATTAAGCAGTTCTGGGGCTTAACTTTGTTGATGAAATTGCTAATGAGACCATCGCTGTCTTTATAGTAATCTAATAGTCCCTTGATGGCAACTGCTATATCTCTAACAACCATGAGTCGAGATAGGTGTTTGCTTCTGCAGTGGATGCCTCATTCTGTGGATAATGCTACAGCATTTCCACAAGATCGCCCTGATTGTGACTGTCTCTTCAGACTGTCTTGAGCCATTTAGTACATCCTTTATCAGAGATCTATGTTTCAGGGAACTATATATCTGTGGATAAGTCTCTAGTTCTGTTCAAGGGCTGTTTAGTTTTCAGATAATACATTCCCAGTAATAGAGCATATTATGATTTTTAGCTGTATATGTTGTAAAGTGCCACTAGATATGCATATAATTTCATAGTGTACATCGGTAGGGATTCTTCAATTGATGCCTCTGGTTGCCCTTCTACTTTTGAGGTCAGTAAAAACATTGGGGGTCATTGCAACATTGGCGGTAGAAGCCGCTTACGGCCGTGAAGAAGACCGCCAACACACTGCCGCGGCCGCGTAAATCGACCACAGCTATTATGACTTACATCCCGAAATCCAACAAAATTCTGACACACACACAAGTCCGCCACACCAAAGGTCAGTGATAAACTGGCAATAACAAAACCTCCACCGTCACGCGAACAGAAATACGCCCATGCTATCACGACCCACAAATCCACGCGGCGGTCTTTCAACCGCGGTATTCCATTGGCGGTACACACCGCCGTGCTCAAAATACACACACATCTCCAAAACACCACCACATTGGACAATTCGAAAGACACACACCTGATACACATACACACACCACTCCCACACACCCAATACTATATAAAACACACACCCACATCACCCACAAACCCCTACGACCAAATTTCACGAACGAAGGCCAGAGAGAGACACCAAAATCCACGCACTAGCAGCCACAGATACTCAACACCATCACCCACACTACTTCCACACACAAAACAACACACATCACTACATATCACCACACTTATGACCACATACACCACCCCACACCTCACCTACACCACCCCATAGCATGGCAAAGACACCCCAGGTTCTCGGAGGAGGAGCTCAGGGTCATGGTGGAGGAAATCGTATGGGTAGAGCCACAGCTATTTGGCTCACAGGTGCAGCACACCTCCATTGCTAGGAAGATGGAGCTATGGAGAAGAATAGTCGACAGGGTCAACACAGTGGGACAGCACCCAAGAAATCGGGACAACATCAGATAGAGGTGGAATGACCTACGGGGGAAGGTGCATTCCGTGGTCTCCAGACACAACATCGCGGTACAGCGGACTGGCGGTGGACCCCCACCTCCTCCTCCACAACTAACAACATGGGAGGAGTAGGTCTTGACAATAATGCATCCTGAGGCCCTCGCAGGAGTCGGTGGAGGAATGGACTCTGGTAAGTCAAATCTTAACTATCATATCCCCCACCCTACCTGCATGCTATCACAGACCCCCACCCTCGCCCCCACCCCTATCACTCCAACTCCTCACAAATGTACCAATATCACAAACCACACATCCCAACACCAAGCCCTGCATGCAAAAACAAAGCATGGACACCCATCACTAAAGCATGCCCACTGCACATACCCATAACACCCCCCTCAACCATCATCACACAAGCCCACACACAGGAATGTCAGCACTGGGGTACACGGTCACCCACCCATTGCACACCATGAAACACACAGATGCAATAATCATGCCTTTCCACCCCTGCAGGACCACTACCCAACGTCACCAGACAGGAGGGTCCAGACATCTCCACCCCACCCACAGAAGAGGCCCACAGTGATGACAGTAGCTTTGTCCAACTGGATCTAGATGACCAGCCCGGACCATCGTGGGCCTCGGGACAGTCGGTTCCCGTCACACAGGCACAGCCCACCACAGACCTTCCACCCTCTTGTAACACCAGCACAGCACCCACCCAGCGGGCCCATACCTCCGTCCCCAGGACACATCAATCAGCTGTGTGTCCACCACTACAGGGAACCCAGGATAACCCACCACCCCAACAACAACAGAGACCTGGGGGCAGTGGTAGTGGGCACATGGTCCAGGGGACGGAGGCATAGGAACACAGGGGAACTGGGAGGGCTGCCGTGCGTCAGGGGGCGGACAGGCCTAGGGAACCCACTCTCCACGAGGCCCTCTCCTCCATCATGGGAGCATACCACCACTCCCAGGAGACGATGGCAACGGTCCTGGCCAAGTTTCAGGAGACCCAGCGCCTGCAGGAGGAACAGTATATGGGCTTCAGGGAGGAACTCAGAACCATCAGCACCGCCCTGGGCACAATCGTAGGGGTGCTGAAGGAGATACTGAACACCAGGAGGGACACTGTGGCACTCCAAGGGGCCCCTGACACTAGCCAGGACGATGAACTGTCCACCACCTCTGCCGGCGCTAGTGGACAGGAGGCACCACCATAGGACCACCACACCAGCACCCCACCCCCTGCAGAGGTAGAACCACCCCGCAAGTGGTCCCTGAGAACCAGGAACAAGACAGAGCACGATGGCAAGACCCCCGCCAAGAAATAAGACCACCCTGATTGTCATCCTACTGTCCCACTTTGTAACCTGTCCTTATTGGAACTGCCCCACCTCCACTTCCTATGTCCATATGGGCAATGCACCAGTGAGACTCATAGATTGGACTCTGCCATGGACAGTCCTCCACCATCACCCCTCACCATTTTACAACCCCCCTCCAATAGTTAGCTCTTAAATAAACACCCTTGAAGCACAAAACAACCTGGAGTCAGTCTGTGATTTAGAAAATGTACTATAGCAATGACAGTGACAAAATGCGTTCTCAATTGTAATGTCAACATACCTATGTCACACATCTCAAGTCCATGAGAAATCTAAGCAGATGACACACGTTGGAAACCACACCTGTGAAACCGTAATGGAAATATACAACTCAGTTACCATATACTGGTTGAAATCGACAGACAGGATAGAGGTAGAAGTGTGAAAATACTTGTAGTAGGCAGGAATGTATTCTCACCTGTGTGTCATTGGAAATATTGCTGGATAACTGAGTCCCTGTTGTCAATGTCTTCTTCCTCTGCTTCCTCCTCATCACTGTCCACAGGCTCCACAGCTGCCACAACACCGTCATCTGGACCATCCTCCTGCAGAAAAGGAACCTGGTGTCGCAAAGCCAAATTGTGAAGCATACAGCAGGCCACGATGATCTGGCACACCTTCCTTGGTGAGTAGAATAGGGAACCCCCTGTCATATGGAGGCACCTGAACCTGGCATTCAGGAGGCCGAAGGTGCATTCTATCACCCTCCTAGTCCGCCCATGGGGCTCATTGTAGCGTTCCTCTGCCCTGGTCCTGGGATTCCTCACTGGGGTCAGTAGACATGACAGGTTAGGGTAACCAGAGTCCCCTAATAGCCACACCCGGTGCCTCTGGAGTTGACCCATCACATAAGGGATGCTGCTATTCCGCAGGATGTAGGCGTCATGGACTGAGCCAGGGAACATGGCATTTACCTGGGAGATGTACTGGTCTGCCAAACATACCATTTGTACATTCATGGAATGATAACTCTTCGGGTTCCTGTATACCTGTTCACTCCTGTGGGGGGGACCAGAGCTACATGGGTCCCATCAATGGCACCTATGATGTTAGGGATATGTCCAAGGGCACAGAAGTCACCTTTCACTGTAGGCAAATCCTCCACCTGAGGGAAAATGATGTAGCTCCGCATGTGTTTCAGAAGGGCAGACAACACTCTGGACAACACGTTGGAAAACATAGGCTGGTACATCCCTGATTCCATGGCCACTGTTGTTTGAAATGACCCACTTGCAAGGAAATGGAGCACTGATAGCACCTGCACTTGAGGGGGGATTCCTGTGGGATGGTGGATTGCTGACATCAGGTCAGGCTCCAACTGGGTACAGAGTTCCTGGATTGTGGCACGGTCAAACCTGTAGGTGATGATTAAATGTCGCTCCTCCATTGTCAACAGGTCCACCAGCGGTCGGTACACCAGAGGATTCCGCCATCTCCTCACATGTCCCAGCGGATGGTGCCTAGGAAGGAGAACAGCGAGCACAGAGTCAAACAACTCAGAGGTATGTACCCACAGTCTACACAGAACACGAAACCTAATACAAAAAGTTGCCTGTATGTGTGTTGAGTCTAGGCCTAGGTTTGTGTGACGCAGTTGAAAATGAAGCCATGTGGGCCCCTGAAATTGCGGCTGCCTGACCTCTAAAGTGGGACAATGGGATGTGAGGTAACTGTGGTGGCGTTGTACACCGTTGCAGTAGGCGGTCGAAGAGCGCGGCGCAATGCTGCATTGGTCAATATTGGACCCTATGGGTCCCAGGAGCCAATGACGAAGTGCGCCGGCGGTGATGGTACGCACCGCCGCGGACGTCACCGCAGCGAACGTGACCGCCATTTTCTATCTGTTCAATCACTCGATACCTGATCTTTGACAGGAGAGGACCTACACTGCAAGTGCTGCTGTGACCTCGGTCTGGAAGAGACAATGGCTTGTGCGTCTGGGGAAAGGGTACCTGCTTTCACTGCACAGGAGTTGGAGAAGCTCGTGGACGGGGTCCTTCCCCAGTATACGCTACTCTACGGTCCTCCAGACCAACAGGTAAGTACACAGGGAGCACGTTGTATGGCCTATGCCTGAGTGGAGAGGGCTGGTTGTAAGAAGGAAGGGGCCACGGTTCTGCGTGCATGATGGACTGTGAATGCATGTGCCACATGGCAAGGGTAGGGATGGGGGCCACTCACTTCGACGGTGCAGTTGCTAATGACTTCTCTTCTTCCCCTGTACATTTCATTTAGGTCAGCGCCCACCAGAAGAAGGATATTTGGCGTGCCATCGCCAAGGACGTCCGGACCCTGGGGGTCCACCACAGACGGAGCACCCACTGCCGTAAAAGATGGGAGGATATTCGCCGCTGGAGCAAGAAGACGGCAGAGGCTCAGCTGGGGATGGCCTCCCAACGTGGGAGGGGTGCCCGTCGCACCATGACCCCCCTGATGTTCCGGATCCTGGCGGTGGCCTACCCGGAGTTGGATGGGCACTTGAGGGCATCACAGCAGACACAAGGGGGTGAGAACAACATCATTCTGCAGACTTTGCGCGCAGTGAAGGTGTCTGGGTGGGGGAGGAGGGCTGTGGGTTCCCCTAGGCCAGGACGAGTTCCATAGGCTAGGCCCCTCCGTAATGCAGGCCCCTGTGGCACTCCACCCCACCTCTGTAGAGTGCCAAGTACAGGTATACATGCCCCTGTGTAATCTATGTGTGCAGATGTCAACCATAGCCATGTAGGCCTTATCCCAGGAACTGCATCTGTAGAGCCCAACAGCGCGGCGTAGTGCAGGGGGCTGCTGTTTGTGTATTGTCCGCCAACGGTAGCGGTAAGCCATGCACTCAACCTGTCTTTCTTCTGTCATCCCCCCCTTTTTGTGGTCTCCCTGTTCTTGTGTGCATCAGCATCATCAGGCGGAGGTACAGTGGCACCGTGGCACGAGGAAGCTGCATTTCACATGGCCATGGAGGGCCACACCACGGACTCAGAATACACCAGTGGGACGGAGGGCGAGGGGAGCTTCAAGGCGGGGACAGGATCAGCAACCAGCGACATGGACTCATCCTCCGATGGGAGCTCCCTTGTGGTGGCAGCAAAATCTGTGCCCCCCACTTCTACAGGTACAGCCACCACCCCCCCTACCAGCACTGCCCTCCCAGCAGCCCCTCAGCCTTCGCCCGTGCCCACTCACCCAGGAGGGTGGGCATCACCTTCGCCCCAGGCACCTCAGCCCCTGCCCCTGTCACCTCTGCTGCCCTCAGTGAGGAGGCCATTGACCTCCTCAGGTCACTCACTGTTGGACAGTCTACCATTTTGAATGCCATCCAGGGTGTAGAAAGGGAATTGCAACACACTAATGCATTCCTGGAGGGCATTCATTCTGGTCAGGCTGCCCTTCATTGAACCCTGCAAACTCTGGCCTCAGCACTGATGGCAGCCATTGTCCCTGTGTCTAGCCTCCCCCCTCCAACTTCCTCCACCCAGACCCAATCCCCTGTACCCTTGCCTATCCCAAGCACACCATCAGACCAGCATGCACACACCTCATCACACAAGGGAAGCTCAGGCAAACATACATCCCACAGGCACTCATGCAAGCATCACACACATACAGACACACCAACATCCACTGCCTCCACTGTGTCCCCCTCCTCGTCTCCCTCCTCCCTCCCAGTCTCGTCTACACTCTCACCTGCATGCACTACCACTACAGCCACTAGGTCCCGCACCAGCACACCCACCACCACACCCCGCTCACGTACACTCACCACCCCCACTTACATTTACACGTCCCCTGTGTCCTCTCCCAGTGTGTCTGTGACGCCCCCTCCCAAAGTACACAAAGTACACAAACGCAGGCACACACCCACCCAACATACATCCACCTCACGACAGCCTCCAGCACATGCACTTGCACCCAAAGCCACAAAAGTTACACCTCCTACAACCACCTCCTCTTCCTCCACTCCCAGACCCCCTCCAGCTACCCGTCCCAGTGTTCCTAAGAAACTTTTCCTGACCAAGCTTGACCTCTTTACCACCCCCCCACCTCCCTCCAATTCATAGGTCCTGTACTAGCACCTCAGCCAAAAAATCTCCAGGACCAGTGGTGCCTGTTGTTAGAGGTATGTGGAGTGCACCGGGCACCAGGGCAGCCAGTTTGACACAGAGCCACAGCACAGCCAGTCGCCCCCCTGTGAAGCACCAGAAGTTGGACAGTGCCCGGCGGGAGTGGGGGAAGACTCCAGCCAGCAAAGCCGCTCACAAGGGTCCCGGGGGGAGTGTCCACTCAGCTGTGACTCCTCCCAAGGTGGGGAAGGGGCAGAAGAAATCGCCAAAGTCTGGGAGGAGCAGCACGGCGGAGAAGACCGCCATCATCCCCGATGCCCAGGAGGCCACCGCCAGCCCAATCGTCACTGGCCAGGATGCCACCGCCAGAGTCATTGCCCAGGAGGCCAGCCCGATCGTCAGTGGCCAGGAGGCCACTGCCAGAGTCAGTGCCCAGGAGGGCAGCCCAATCGTCAGTGGCCAGGAGGCCACTGCCAGCCACATCCCAGCTGCCCAGGAGTGCCCCGGCAGCCACAGCCCAGCTGCCCAATGAAGGACCACCAGCCCCAGCCCAGCTGGGAAATGAAGGACCGCCATGGCAAGCACCGCTGAACAGGGCAAGCACCGCTGAACAGGTCAAAGACTGCCATGGCAAGCACCGCTGAACAGGTCAGAAACTTCAATGTCAAGCACCGCTGAACAGGGCAAAGACCGCCATGGCAAGCACCACTGAACAGGTCAGAAACTTCAAAGTCAAGCACCGCTGAACAGGGCAAAGACCGCTGAACAGGGAAAAGACCGCCATGGCAAGCACCGCTGAACAGGTCAGAAACTTCAAACTCAAGTACTGCTGAACAGGACAAAGAACGCCATAGCAAGCACCGCTGAACAAGGCAAGGACCACTGAACAGGGCAAGGACCGCCAAGTCAAGCACCGCTAGCCCATGAGCGGCAGGGGCAGTGACGCAACTGGGACCGTCACGGGGAGAGTGATGCACTCTTGGCACCAGTCCCCCTCCAGAACCAGTGGAGACATGCATCCACTCAGTCTGTCCTTGCCAGGATGAAGCACTCTGGGCACCAGTCCCCCTCCAGAACCAGTGGAGACATGCATCCACTCAGTATGTCCTGCACAGGATGAAGCACTCTGGGCACCAGTCCCCCTCCAGAACCAGTGGAGAAAGGCGTCCACTCAGTCTGTCCTGCACAGGATGAAGCACTCTGGGCACCAGTCCCCCTCCAGAACCAGTGGAGACATGCATCCACTCAGTCTGTCCTTGCCAGGATGAAGCACTCTGGGCACCAGTCCCCCTCCAGACCCAGTGGAGACATGCATCCACTCAGTCTGTCCTGCACAGGATGAAGCACTCTGGGCACCAGTCCCCCTCCAGAACCAGTGGAGAAAGGCATCCACTCAGTCTGTCCTTGCCAGGATGAAGATCTCTGGGCACCAGTCCCCCTCCAGAACCAGTGGAGACTGTTCTCCACTTGAGAGACTGTGGCTTTGCACTCCCCAGGATTGAAGAGTGGGCAAGCCACCCACTGTAGAGACTTGAGAGACTGTGGCTTTGCACTCCCCAGGATTGAACAGTGGGCAACCCACCCACTGTATAGACTTGAGAGACTGTGGGTTTGCACTCCCCAGGATTGAACAGTGGGCAACCCACCCACTGTAGAGACTTGAGAGACTGTGGTTTTTCACTCCCCAGGATTGAACAGTGGACAAACCACCCACTGTAGAGACTTGAGAGACTGTGGCTTTGCACTCCCCATGATACATCAATGGGCATGGAGCCCCCTCGTGGATCTGGCGTGGTGCACTCCTCCGGCTGAGGTGCCCCTCCTTCCCTTCCCCCTGAGGCGCCTGTTGTATTTGTATCCGATGCCCCAGCAGTGTTCTCTCCGTTTCTGGTCAGGTATCTTGTGTGGGCCTCGCCCATGCATTTTGGGCCCAGTGGTCCACGGACAATGACTTGCGCATTACCTGCACTACTATTCGTGGTGTATATTTTGTTCAATGTGTATATATATATATATATATATATATATTTATATGTATATGTTGGTTACTGTATTTTGATATATTACAATGGTTCCACTCATTGCCTTTGGTCTTTGCATTCTTCCGGAGGTGTTGGGGGTTGTTACTGTAATGTTTGGATATGCATTGGTGTGTGTGTTGTAGTGGGTGGGGGTGGGGGTGGGGGTGTTGCGTGTGTGTGTCTCCCTGTCTTTTGCCTCCCCCTCCCCTATGTCGTAGGTGCAGTACTCTCCGTTGACTTCGCCGCCGGCGTTGATGATCGTCTTACAGGAGCAGGAAGACTAGTGCAGGAAGTATTTGGCGTTCCGGCTCCATGGTGTCCTCCTTCCTCGTGGAGTGTGTAGAGGTGAGCGTTTCCCCTTTGAAATGGCTGTTTCCGCCGTGTTTTTATCCGCGGTGAATCCGCCCCGGAAAAGGTGCCGTATTGGTAGGTTCTGATACTGTGGGCGGTACATTGTCTCCCGCCTGTCTGTTGGCGGTGACCGCTGCGCTGTTTGTTTGTACCGCCGTGGCGGTCGGAGTGTTAAAGTGGCTGTCTTTGTTGGCGGTTTCCGCCACGGTCATAATTCCAAATTTTTTACCGCCGGCCTGTTTGCGGTCTTACCGCCGCTTTAACACCGTCCGCCAGAGTTGTAATGACCCCAATTTTGTGGAAGCATACCAGAAGACATTTCAATAAAGGTCCCCATTTATGCATGGGCAATGTCTACACCTGTGTGTAATTATTTAAGGAATTGTTCAAAGTGGGAACTGTGACGTAGCACAATCCACTGTAACTATAAAGGTTACTCTAAAGAATGTGTGTTTAAATAACTTATAAATGGGAAGGATCACTGCCTTGTGCAGTAATGTAAATTTGTACTTTGAATTTTTTAAATAGAAGAGATGTTCAGATGCTTGCAACTATTCACAATGAAAGCACATCACCTGTGACTGTTTGGGGTTAGGTATCAGGTGTGTGCAAACTTGCGTACATGGGAGGCTTAGATGAAGAGGATCAAATGTTTGAGAAGCACAAAAGGATGATTGACGGAGTGCTGCTCACCATATCACCTCAGTTTGGACCCAGCCATATGCAAATCAGTCAAACCCTGCTCCACATGTGAACAGTCCAGCCCGAACTGCCAAGCAGATCAACGGTTGGAGCCTTAACATTTTACTTGACAGACATGCATCTGTTAGAAGAAATTGGCTGCTAATTTGTTTCATTTGGCATCCTTCAATGTTTCTGTTGTTTTCAAAGATTGTTCTCCCGATTCCAAGATGCCTTTTGCACAGTTGCAGTAGTTTGTAAAAGGCAGCCTTATTGCAGTCGCACAAGCAAATATTCTTAGAATCGGAGAGGTGGAGAATGTGGGTAGATTGAAACATTGCTGCTTTCCTGAAGACATCCATCTAACACACAAGAAATACTTCCCTTGTTGGAAATGTAGAGTCTGTGTCCAAAGAGCAGTACAAAATGAGAGTTCTATATACTGCCCAGAGTGTCCTTCTAATCCTGGCCTATACCTTGCCCACATGTTTTGACTATACCATACACATCTCACGTACTGAAAGCAACCGTAAGAGCAAAAGGTAAATGACTATGGGCTGTAATGCTATGTATTGTCTGTTTAGATAACTGGTTGCCAGTAGCTTGATGTGTTTAGTTACACCTGTTTGTAAGCAGTCATAGTTGGCACCTCATCCCCTACCAATAGGTTGTTTTTTCATTGGAAAAAATGTGCTGTTTTAAATTGGATATTATTTTTTTCCTGTCTGTGCTTTGTGTGTATAATCTATTCATTGCAGGAGTGTTTAAGAAATAAAAATGTTTCATGCATGATGATTGTGGAGTAGCATGTGGCCTGTGTTGTGTGTGGCTGGTGTTTGGCTGGTGGTATGTGTGGCTGGTGTTAGACTGAGGGTGTGTGTGAACTGGCATTTGGCTGGAGGTGTGTGTAGACTGGCATCTGGCTGGCAGTGTGTATGAAATTGCATTTGGATGATGGAGTGTGTGAACTGGCATTGGCTGACAGTGTGTGTGAACTGGCATTTGACCGGCAGTGCGTGTAAACTGGGCATGTGTGTAATGGTAGCTGGCTGGCTGTGTATTTGTGTAGTGACTTGTTGCTTGTTACGACACACACACACACTGCCAGTAAAACACTTGTCCACACACTCCACCAAGGTGGTGTGGTTCACTTGGATCACACAAGGTTTTCTTACCCAGAAGCACTTGCAAACCTCAGACATTGGCTAAATCACATATTTTCTTCATATATCTGTGAGTGAAAGTACTGGAATATGTGGGAATGCACAAATTTTGTAACAAGCAGCAATCCCACATCTCATAATAAAATGATACCTCACCTCTGTGGGTGGGCTTGGTTCCCGCAACAGGAACGAGTCCAAGATGCAGTATGACAACATGAACAAAAGCAGTGGCTGCGGGTTTTGGGCCTGGGCCTGATGGCCAACAAGGGAAACCTACTAAAACTAGACATTTGTGAAAATAATTGGGGTCAGTGGTTTTATGGGGCCAACTGGGGAAAGGCTGGGTGGTAGGAATTTTGTTAGTCCCTCTGGTTTATGGAAGTTTATGTCACAGAAATGCACGGAAAATGTGTGATATTAGTCAAAGTTTGCAGGGCATTGTGGGTAAGAAAATGTCTTGGTATCCGCACTAGGTGCACCACTTTGGACTTTTCTGGGTGACTAGGTTTCAAAAACATATAGGCTTGCTCATTCCCCCTATGTTCCAGCTGAGCTAGGGCCACAAAATCCACAGCTACCCATATTGCAAAAAAGGATCAGTTTTCAGTGAAAAAATCTGATGTGTCCATGTTGCATTTGGGGCCCTTTTATGTTGTGGTCACTAGGTCTACCCACACAAGTGAGGTACAGTATTTATCGGGAAAGATGTTGGAATACATGTTCTTATCTTTTACATTTCTCTGCACTTGTGCCTTTCAAATGAAAGACAGTACATAGGAAAGAAGGCACTTTAAAAAATGCCTTCTGAAACACACGGTAGTCTGGGTATCAACAAATTCAGAGATTTGCAAATAACTACTGCTCCTAAACTCAGTATCTAGTGTACTTTACAGAAATACTTCGGGCATATTTATGAGCAGCTAGCGCTACTTTAGTGCTGCCTTATTGTAATTATTTTTTATGCTAAGGCGGCACTAAAATGGCATTTTCTCTGCACCATATTTACAAAGTGGCGCAATGCATGCATTGCGCCACTTTGTAAACCCTTGTGCCACACTATGCCTGTGCCAGACATCATGTATGCAAGGAGGCATTCCTCCGTTAAGTAGGGGGCTGAAAAAATGTCGCAAGGAAATCTAGTAGATTTCCTTGCACCATTTTTTGGACACTTTTAACGCCTGCTTAGCCCAGGCATTAAAAGGGGCCATACCATTATCTATAGTGGGCCCCTATGTACTCTGCAGGAGTAGCACTAAAATTTTAGTGCTACTCCTGCAGACTACATCAATAGCATCAAAAAGAATCAATGCTATTGGCCCCTACTCTGCACCATGGTGCACCCTATTTTAATTACTATGCACACATTGTGGTGGTAAGTGGCACTAAGGGTGGCTAAATCTGCCCCTTAGTTTTCTTTCATACCCATTTTTCACTTTTTTAATTTTAGGGTCTAGTGGACCTAATGATCTATAGCCTTTGTGAGTCATCTTTTGTGACAAAAAGTTGCAGATTAAAACATTGTCAGAAAATGACTTTTCTTCCTACACATTTCAGGCCCCCCGACAGCACCATTGAATGTGCACTGTCTGTTTTGCAGACAGTGAGCATTCTGATGGTGCTGGGGTGCTATGGTATTGGCCCCGGCTCAGTTAAGGGAGCCAAGGACAATACTGTAGCACTATTCTCACCGGTTAGTCCAGCAGGAACTTTGTAATACAAGGTTCCTGCTGGTCAGCCTAGTGGGAAGATTGTAATACGGTCAGGGGGAGGACACAACTGTCATGGTGATGGCGTCCTCCCCTCGAGTTTGGCACTCAGCTTCTCCGACAGCCAAAATCATAATAAGGCCCCTCGCTTTTTCGGGAAAACCTTGAGGGATCTACACCAACGACCCCTATTTGAATTCAAAATGTTGCCTACTTATCATAAATCTGTAGGTTTCTGATATCACAAATAGGTTTTACAGCTATTTTGACCACAAACTGAAGTGTTTTAGGAATAAAACACTTTTTCCTATTTTTCCCCAAAAATACACAAATTAGCTATATTTTGGCTATTTTCTTGCTCACCTGAAGAAGAATCCAACAACCATGGTAAGTTTAAAATTCCCAGGATGCTGAAAAAACTGACACAAATTTGGCATCAATATCTGACCTGGAAAAAAGTTATTGATGCCCAAGCATGAACTACCCCAAATAGTCAAAAATTACCTTAGCATTCCAGAGGGAAAAGGGGTTAGCAACTAAGGGGTTAAAAGCAAAAAGAAAAAATGTTTTTCTTACCTTGAGAGACAGAGTGCATGCCAAGCAGACACTGTAAGATTTTCTTTCAGACACCAGTGGGAAGGTGAGAGCAAGTTGAGCAATATAGTGTATGTGTTTATTTTTCGGGGTGAGGGACACTAAAAAAACTCAATATGACTTACATTTGGAGTTTCTTGTTTGATTTCATTAAGTCAATAGTGCTGAACAAAAAAAGTTTGCATCTCCTTATGGGGCATGAACTGCTAATTGCCTTGATAAATACGTAATAAACAGCCTGCATGCACAGCATGGTGTTGTGTCTGGAGAACTGCTCACTGTGCTGCTTCTAACAGCGATGAAAAGAAGAGACACTAAGCTGTTCAGCAGATTGATAGATAGTATTTTGTGCACAGGTGCCACTGCATCAAAGGATGGTTATTCATGCATGATACAATTTTCAGGCACCTGAGGCTCTAAAAATGTGTAAAAGCATCTACTGATCCTTACGCAAAATAGACTCATTCCTAACATTTAGTCATCTTTGGAGGAGAGAAATACAAACGTTCTATAACATTTCACTGCAAGGTTAAGGGAGAATGAGATTCCCTCCAGTTGCATGGGTAAGGCCCATTGGTTTTTAGATACTTAGTGAGCTGTCTGCCTCAGGAACAAAGAAAGAAATAAGTGCCTTGTAATGTAAGGATTAATTTTGTAAAGAACAGTTGGAAAGAACAGTGAAGAGGAAATACCTTTTACCATGCACCTCTCTGCCCGGTAACGGGGCACAGATTGCTCACCATCGGTGTCCAGATGACCCTTTTGGTGCTTGTAAGGAAATGCCTCCTTGGCATGGTTACCCCCTGACTTTTTGCCTTTGCTGATGCTATGTTTTGAATTGAAAGTGTGCTGAGGCCTGCTAACCAGGCCCCAGCACCAGTGTTCTTTCCCTAACCTGTACTTTTGTATCCACAATTGGCACACCCTGGCATCCAGGTAAGTCCCTTGTAACTGGTACCCCTGGTACCAAGGGCCCTGATGCCAGGGAAGGTCTCTAAGGGCTGCAGCATATCTTATGCCACCCTGGGGACCCCTCACTCAGCACAGACACACTGCTTACCAGCTTGTGTGTGCTGGTGAGGACAAAACGAGTAAGTCGACATGGCACTCCCCTCAGGGTGCCATGCCAACCTCACACTGCCTATGCAGTATAGATAAGTCACCCCTCTAGCAGGCCTTACAGCCCTAAGGCAGGGTGCACTATACCATAGGTGAGGGCACCAGTGCATGAGCACTGTGCCCCTACAGTGTCTAAGCCAAACCTTAGACATTGTAAGTGCAGGGTAGCCATAAGAGTATATGGTCTGGGAGTCTGTCAAGCACGAACTCCACAGCACCATGATGGCTACACTGAAAACTGGGAAGTTTGGTATCAAACTTCTCAGCACAATAAATGCACACTGATGCCAGTGTACATTTTATTGTAAAATACACCCCAGAGGGCACCTTAGAGGTGCCCCCTGAAACCTTAACCAACTACCTGTGTAGGCTGACTGGTTTTAGCAGCCTGCCACACTCGAGACATGTTGCTGACCCCATGGGGGGAGTGCCTTTGTCACTCTGAGGCCAGTAACAAAGCCTGCACTGGGTGGAGATTCTAACACCTCCCCCAGGCAGGAGCTGTAACACCTGGCGGTGAGCCTCAAAGGCTCACCCCCTTTGTTCCAGCACCACAGGGCACTCCAGCTAGTGGAGTTGCCCGCCCCCTCAGGCCACGGCCCCACTTTTGGCGGCAAGGCCGGAGGAAATAATGAGAATAACACTGGCCAGTCAGGACAGCCCCTAAGGTGTTCTGAGCTGAAGTGACTCTAACTTTTAGAAATCCTCCATCTTGCAGATGGAGGATTCCCCCAATAGGGATAGGAATGTGACCCCCTCCCCTTGGGAGGAGGCACAAAGAGGGTGTACCCACCCTCAGGGCTAGTAGCCATTGGCTACTAACCCCCCAGACCTAAACACGCCCTTAAATTTAGTATTTAAGGGCTTCCCTGAACCTAAGAATTTAGATTCCTGAAACTTACGAAGAAGAGGACTGCTGAGCTGAAAAACCCCTGCAGAAGAAGAAGAAGACACCAACTGCTTTGGCCCCAGTCCTACCGGCCTGTCTCCTGCCTTCCAAAGAAAACTGCTCCAGCTACGCTTTCCCCAGGACCAGCGACCTCTGAATCCTCAGAGGACTGCCCTGCTTCCAAAAGACCAAGAAACTCCTGAGAACAGCGGCCCTGTTCAACAAAGACTGCAACTTTGTATCCAGAGGAGCAGATTTAAAGACCCCTGCAATCCCCGCAAGAAGCGTGAGACTTGCAACACTGCACCCGGCGACCCCGACTCGACTGGTGGAGAAACAATGCTACAGGGAGGACCCCCCGGCGACTCCGAGACTGTGAGTAACCAAAGTTGTCCCCCCTGAGCCCCCACAGCGACGCCTGCAGAGGGAATCCCAAGGCTCCCCCTGACCGCGACTGCCTGACTCTGAAATCCCGACGCCTGGAAAAGACCCTGCACCCGCAGCCCCCAGGACCTGAAGGATCGGAACTCCAGTGCAGGAGTGACCCCCAGGAGGCCCTCTCCCTTGCCCAGGTGGTGGCTACCCCGAGGAGCCCCCCCTTGCCTGCCTGCACCGCTGAAGAGACCCCTTGGTCTCTCATTGAAAACCATTGGAAACCCGACGCATGTTTGCACACTGCACCCGGCCGCCCCCGCGCTGCTGAGGGTGTACTTTCTGTGCTGACTTGTGTCCCCCCCGGTGCCCTACAAAACCCCCCTGGTCTGCCCTCCGAAGACGCGGGTACTTACCTGCTGGCAGACTGGAACCGGGGCACCCCCTTACCTCCATTGAAGCCTATGTGTTTTGGGCACCTCTTTGACCTCTGCACCTGTCCGGCCCTGAGCTGCTGGTGTGGTGACTTTGGGGTTGCTCTGAACCCTCAACGGTGGGCTACCTTGGACCCCAATTTGAACCCCGTAGGTGGTTTACTTACCTGCAAGAACTAACATTACCTTACCTCCCCCAGGAACTGTGAAAATTGCAATGTGTCCACTTTTAAAACAGCTAAATGTGCTTTATGTAAAAAGTATATATGCTATTGTAATTATTCAAAGTTCCTAAAGTACTTACCTGCAATACCTTTCAAATGAGATATTACATGTAGAATTTGAACCTGTGGTTCTTAAAATAAACTAAGAAAATATATTTTTCTATACAAAAACCTATTGGCTTGGAATTGTCTCTGAGTGTGTGTTCCTCATTTATTGCCTGTGTGTATGTACAACAAATGCTTAACAATACTCCATTGATAAGCCTACTGCTCGACCACACCACCACAAAATAGAGCATTAGTATTATCTCTTTTTGCCACTATCTTACCTCCAAGGGGAACCCTTGGACTCTGTGCATGCTATTCCTTACTTTGAAATAGCACATACAGAGCCAACTTCCTACAGTGCTCTAATAAAAATAAGTTGGCTCCATGTAGATCACTCCCAGGACAGGCACTGAGCAGCAATTGTGGACTCATGCGTGGAGAAGAGGCCAAGAAACCCTCAGGAACTCCTACTCCTCACATCTTTTGATGTGGTTGAGCATGCCACTTCCAAATGGCACACTGAGAAGAATATCTTGGCTGGCATAAAGAGAACTGGGCAATTGAGGCCCAGTTGAGGGGGATCTGTGGAACAGCAACTAATAGTTCCTCCTTTAATGTTCCCTGGAGTGATGTTACACATCATCTGAAAATTCAGAAAGCTAATGAAGAACAAGGTCATATACCAGCACCCACCATCAGACTAAGTTGAGATGTAACAGGTAGCTGAATTGGGCTGATCCAAGAAGCATTGTACCTGGTTGTATGATTTCACCTAAGATGTTTAAAATCCATTAACAGCCCCATCAAGGAATGACATACTATCTGCCACTTCTCATCCAATAATTCTTGATGAAGCTGCTGCTCCAAACGTGCCCTTGCAAAAGACAAAGTTAAGGGATCTCCAACTAAACCAAGTCATGCAGATGGTAACATAGGGAAAACAAATGTTTGTCATATCTGAGACACAGATAATGGCCAGAAGTAACATGCAATTGCATTGTCCTTGCATCACGCAAGTTGACTCAACACAATGCAACTGCTGCAGTGATATCTACAAAATCATGACAATCCAGGCTTGTGCAGCTTTGGATAACTTTTCAGCCACAGAGTAATACAACTAATGCAGCTATTCTGCGTCCCTTAGACGTTACATGGGTGGAATATGGGCAGTTCATCCACCCATGTATTTTGGCACAAATTCTGATTAACTTAAGTCAGTAAACCCAGGTTTGCACCGAAAATTGTGCATCTACCCAATAGAGGCATAGGAAGGAGAACTATCTTTATTGTCCTTGTTAATTTCTCTTTACACTAGTGCTTCATTTTGCAGCACACGTTCAAAGAGGACAAAAGATTTTTGTGTGTGGGATTGTATCCCTTTCTGTACAAAACAATCCTGACCACAACGTAGACCCTCTTGAATCATGGCACTAGGGTTCCTGACAGCCAGAAGTGCAGCAGTGTTGGGAGAGAGCAGAAGTATGCCATATTTTAGTAGTTATGGCACATTTCCTCTCTCTGGTTTGCATGCAACACAGCACAAAAGGTCATGTTGCTGCATTGTGTTGCGTGAAAGACTAGTAAATCTGGCCCCAGGTCTATAGAACCATGAGAGAAAAGTTAACCACCTCCACAAGTTGTAAAGTCAAGCTAATTGAAGTTATCTTTTCAATATCTTATATATTTTCAGCTTTCACTTGTGAGTGATTTGCACATATAATTTGACATATAATTTACTCTTACACTTTAAGTACCTTAACTACATTTGGCTATTCACAAAATCCAAGCGAAAAGTTGCTTAAAAGTATAAACTTACACATCTCCATCCCTTGAAAAATAGGATGGAGACAAATTTGCAAGCGTGAGATACTACTGTCAAAATAGAAGAGTCCAGCACCCCACATGGCCAATACACAGATACTGCAACACCATTCCATAAGATATAATGAACATAAGTAGTCAAAAAAGAAAAGCCTATAGAAAATGTTAAATAAGAAATAAATATGTTAAAATCGTTAAATATAAATACCTAATATTAATTAATACAAAATGAAGCATATTTAATATTCAATTATCAATTTAACTACCCTTTTTGAATATATAAGTTATTGTAAGATTAAGTTAGTAGTGCAGTACCATTTTTATTCTGTTGTACATTCAAATGAATTAATGTATATTAACATGTAACATAAGAATATTTGTACAAATGTACTATAAAGTTTGAAATTCCTTTTTCAGTATCCCTATACTTTACTGTAAGGATATCTCCCTCCTAACTGTGGAATTTCCATATGGTAAAGCATAAGGAAATGTAAGACTTTTTTCAGGTAAAAAATGATTTGTAACAATATTTTTATGTTAAATATTTGTGAAAAATAATACATCCTTTAATTCATTTAAATGTAATAAATGGAATAAAACATTTTTTTCTGAAGTGTAAATTAGAAAAATAAATTCCAGTCTAAAATACAAAAATAACCAAAATATTTTGCATTACTATTTATTAAAAAAGATTTCAATAGTTATTTATAAGCAGTATATTTATATTTAAAGAAGTGATTTTACATTAATGTATACATTCAAAATGGTTGGTAAAGTATTTATTAGTTGAAGAATGAATATGTTTTATTTTTAGATTTTTTACTTTAAATTTTGGGTATATTTTGAACTGTTTTAAATAATTTAACTAACCTTGATTTAACGTTATTTCCTGCAAGATTTTATTTTAAGTTCATGCCTCGATTATTTTCTTTTGGGTGATATTGCAGTACCAGTGGTTGTCCATGTGTGATGCTGGACTTACTCCAGCTCTGTGCTGGAGTAATTTAATACTTTTTTCAGTCTCTTTTTGGCTGCAGTAATGTTAGAAGTGTGATTTGTTTATAACAATAGGATTATTCTTTTGTGGGTGGGTTCATGTCCCTCAGTACACCCTCCATAATCCTCCCTTAATCCCCACCCTACTGCTAACTAAACCCCTCACATTTACTTAAAGAATGGCCCCTCCCTGGCCCCTCCTATATTTACTACTAAGTAGTAAACGTACATTTGTGAGAATCTCCCCATTGAAAACAGAGATTGGTGGAGATGGGGATTTATAGTTGAAGGTTTGTGAATAGCATTTTGTGGTTATTTAGTAGTACCATTGCAGTGCTACTGAATGTATTAGAAAATGCAGTTTATCAATAGGCCCCATAGTTCTGATATCAGAGCAGATGGTAAAGGTTTCACAATATCTACATAAGGTATTCCATAAATCTCAAAAACAAAACAGGGCCGGGATCATGAATTGTGAGCTTTTTTAAATAAACGGTCCTGTGTACATTACTCCCATAAACGTAGCCAAAAATCAATCAACACAATTCCAAACAGAAGGGAGTGAAGAAAGGTGCCCATGAGACAACTCTAGTTAGAACAAGAGCCCTCACTCCCCAATTGGTGACGTGCCTCATCATCGGGCTTTTGCTCCTCGTCAGGCCGGCATTCAGTGCCTGACGGGCCCCTCAAGGGGGCTCTTTGCCAGAGATCTTTTGAGTATAGAAAATGCCGGTTGTTGAATGCTAGAAAGTGGGATTAGTACAGAAGAATGTATGAAAGTGAAACTAAAAATGACTAAGGGTCCTCAAAACTCATCTTTAATCAGGATCAGACCCTTGTCATGGTTAAAAACAATGCTATAGGGGAAAAGTTGTCTTACGGGCACCTTTCTATTCTATAAATCTCACCAAAACAATTTTGGATGATCAACTGTGCCAGAATAAAAAAATTACATAGTACAAGGCAAGGTAAATCTTTTCTACATTCTAGGCTTCACAACCCCCTTTTCTCCCTGGATCCATTGTGATACAAGCTCCTGAGATGCTTAATAGAAGTAGCGGTTAAAGAAAGCATATTTTTGCAACATCATAGAGGAGATTTGAGAGGATTATAATTTTAAACACAAGATCTGTTCAATTAAGGATAGTAGTAGAAAATGAATCCTAGTATTAGCAGCTCATTTACAGTTTGGTAGAGCAGGTTGCAAACCTTAAATTAGCAAGTCACACACCCCAACAAACTCTAATTGCCCAATTTAGTGCTTGGTAGACTGCTTACGAAGTTGATAGAGTACCTTGTATACCAATCTCTTTGTCTGCACCTCAGTCTTGAGTAGGGCAGCTTAGCATTTTTCACAGAAAGGGTAAAATGTACTCTGTTGTTGTAAACCTTAGTTTGATACACAAAGTGAGTACAGGCTACTCTCCTTATTTAGAGTGAACAATCAAATGGCTTTTTTTTAGTGCCCATAACCACCAGGAGAGAGGGGAAGTAAAAAATAAAAAAAGATTTCCGCTCAACTTTGAGATATTGTTTTTAGAAAATTAACAACTTTAAAAGTTTAGTCTAGGCATATGTCACCAATGATGACTGCACACCAAACTCTTAAATGGCTTTCTATGAACTGCCATGATGGCCATTCAAATAAACCCATGCACTTTGCAGCGGGGCTGGAGGTGAACTCTAACTTATAGAGGTTGAATAAAAGCAAGAACTGCCTTTACTTCATCTGCCAAACTCCAAATTGGGTGCTTAGTTCCTCTGCCCTCTGTATAGATGATGAACTGATGAGGGTGCACTGGCAGATCCTCTGATGGTAACACATTCTTGGCAGTAGACCATAAGCCACAGGGCCCCCCATATTTAGTTATTTCATAAGTCCTCCCAATTTATGGCAACCCTCTTGATAGTGATTGAGCTGATTCACCAATGTCACTTTCAGAATACTTGGTGGCATCATTTTGTCATTTTCCAACATTTCCCTTCACATACAGCTTATTCAAGCATTTTTAGAATTCTTTCTATTCCACCTCACTTCTAACTTGTCTCAGCCAGGGCCCTTATTACACACAGGGGGCACTTTTCCTGTTTGCACCACAGCACACCCACAAATAGAGGTTGCCATGCACAAACAGGGAAAGTGATGACCTCAGGGAGCCACAAGATTGTGCTGCCTTAAGGGTAGCACATTCAAGTGAAATGCATAGTGGTTGCTTCAAAGCCACTTCATGTTTCATAGTGCAGGATTCACCCCACCTGTACTTTGAGGAGGGATTAGAGATCCCCATAAGGGTGACTGCACCTGCCTAAAGGTAGATGTCTGGGGGATCATGAGACCCCCTCTCCCCCTCTCCAGAGGGCTGGCCCACCTTTTTGTGTCACACTTTCAATGCCCTGTTGCACCCCTTGTGCACTTTATGAAATATGGCCAAGGTCAGAGGTGCACAACTTTATTCATCACAATATTTAAATCCTCATCTTTGTGGCAGGCTTCCACCTATTTCTTCTCTGTTGATATCAGCTCACCCCAATGCAGCAAAACAGTGTCTGATTCCTTATAGTCTCCAGCTTCAAATCATTTTGCTGACAAACTTGATAGTCAAGCAGCATCTTTGTTTTCTACCACCCACCAATACCCAAGAACATGGATTTTTACAACTCAATATTCAATTTCAAATTCCTTCAGGACTCTGGACATAAATGTTGACATTCACTCTTTTCCATCCATCACCTGAGATTATCCTGCACCCAATCCCTTAGCACTATTGCCTCTTGTCAATATTGTCTCCTTCTTGATGTCAGACCTTAAAGGGATAACACGTCATCCCAGTTTGTTGTGGTGTAAAATGTTTTCTGATATTCATTGCAATATTTGAGCTTGTTCCATGTTTTCCTCAATTCCCAGTTCCAATAGACTATTTTCATAGAAGCTCTTTGAAACCTGGAACAAAACACAAGTCCTTAATATAACCTCAAGTCATCCTTTTTCCAGAGCAAGTGTCTCCTTGAATGACTCCACCAAGTACAATTAGGTACAATTTCTTCTTTTGAGATGGTATGCCCAAGGTAAACTATTGATAGTACTGTTATTTGGCACTTCTCATTCTTCACTGTTCTATTGCTGTTCTGCATTCTGCAAAATTTCCGAATCTGCTAGAAAAATGTAATCATGTTCCTATACATCTTTTTCATGAACCAATGTTATCATGAAACAATTTGAATTTAATAAGACCTTCAAATATTTTTGCATTATCCACTGAAATATCAAAAATACTAAATGCATCCCTCAACAGCATCCGTTTGTATCTGTGAGAACCAAGGAGGGTAATGATCAAGGTCAGGTGCTTTGAATTATCACATGAATCTACTACAAGGTACACTGAAGATATGTCCAGTATGCTAAAGATACCGACATTAGTCAATACTGTCAAATGCTAAGAAATGTTAGGGAAGTTGTATCGATCCATTATTCGCCTTTAAGTCTGGGTGTGCAATATCACAATTCATTTGTGACATTTCAAGAATATCACACAAAATCATGTGAAATCATGTGATAGTCACACAATAAATTTTTTTTAGGGCTCTCAGATGAAATTTTCAAGTGATGGCATAGCTCACATAGCAATATCATGTAAACAACTCTTAGGAGACTAGTTGAGCAGAAAATGTTTTTGACAGGACTCCTTTCCTCTGTGAGCAATAAATTAAGTGAAATTGTCGAATTTATAAAATCTGCAAATTTTGTGTTAGTTGAAAATCATGAGTTTTAAAAATTTACCTATTATAATTAAAATGTTGCCCTAAGCTAAATTTAAGTTTTGAAGTTACACCCTTCAATAGAGCTCACCATCTCTAGCATTTGGTGCTAGAACTATTGGTGTGAGTCTCTCTGAAGCTTGTTTCTCATCTATGATATCACGATTAAGGGTGAGCTCCGTTCCACTGGTGGAGTCAACAGAGTTTATTGGCACTCCGTACTCTGCTTCGTCTGTGGAGTTTGGCCAAAAACTCTGCTAGCCCCGGAGCAGAGAGGAGCTCACCTCACTAGTGTTATAGTGCAGATTGTCTGTGCTTGCGCTGTGTGGCCCATTACTAGTCTGCATGCCAGTTATGGGCCACACAACACAGCCGCAGACAATGTGCATTTGTGCGGTGTGGCCCATAACTGGGCTGCATGTTATTCTGCCCGGTCGGCGTGGAGCTGCTGCTGAGGAGCTGCACCGGAGCCAGCTCCGGATCCAGGCCTTCCTCCTTTCACTGTTGTCAGCAGCCCGGGGCAGAGGGAGGCAGAGAGCCAGGCCGCTGGCAACAGGGACCCTGGACCCAGACAGCTTGTGAGTCAGGTAAGACCAGCCTCATTTCACTTTCTCTTCTGTGTGCATACGGGGGCTGGCATTGGGCATGGACAGTATTTGTATATGGATGGGGGACTCTGCTTGGAAAAAAGAAAACTTGCAGTCAGAGCTCCACTTGAAAATAACCTGTCTCCCCAGAGTCCCTGGGAAAGGAAGTAGCATTATGGGGAATGGTGCTGAGGCCAGCAGGGAGAGCTGGAGACCGGGGAAGCATCAGCTGCTGAGTGGTAGTCCAGCATCCCTCACCAGTTGGGTGTGGCCTGGGAGAGTGCCTTAGAGCCCAGTGGCAAGCAAGGCTAGGCACTTTGTGAAAATACCAGGCTGCTAGTGATGAGCTGGTTTGCTGCTGACTAGTATTGGGCCCCCAAGAAAGTGTGGTCTGAGGCTGTGTGTAAGTGCAAGCATGGCTGATGCAAGACAAGGGGTGTTCTTGTCCTCCATAACAAGTCTGTGAAGGAGGGTAGTTGATTGAAGGAAGTGCACAGGTGGAAACTTGCGCTCAATCTCAGAAGCGCTAAGCAGGGTCTGGCCTCCGGATCCTGCTTAGCAGTTCTGAGATAGGGCACATAAGCCACAGTGGTAGCCAGGTGGCACTACGCCTCATGCACAACTCCGTGGAAATCCACAGAGTTTTTAACCAACTCCATGGAATTCTGCGGAGTAGATATTACTGAGCTCTGTCACGGACTAATAACAATCTACCAAACTTTTAAATTTAGAACTAAATTCAGTACTGAGACTCTTGCATCAAGTATAGTACAAGGTGTATCTTCTGCACTTTAAGAATAGCACTATCCTTCAGCCTAACTGTATGCTCCAAACCAATTATGTAGCCTAACTTGTTTTGAAATACTTTAGGAAACATATTTTGAACTTCATAATGCAAGATTTTCGAATGGCTCCCTACACATACAAGATGCATGGTTACCCAGGACCTCATAACCAGTAGCCTCGACTACAGCACTGCACTCTACTTTGGCAACTTCAACCAGCTTATACAAAGACTCCAGACCATTCAAAACACCACCACCAGACACTACACTGTTTTCCCACCCAGAAACGCTGCAAATTCAAGCTGCCTAAACACAAGAGTTACACAACACTGGACCACTTCAACTCTTCCAACCTTCCACACAGCTATGTTTCACCTCTCTCTTCCTCGCACAAGTCCCTTTCATCTGCAGAAGCAAGTCAGAAAGGCACACTATCTCTTTCATCACCTCCAAGCACTGTAATGAACTTCCTCAACACTGCCACTCCACTCGTCACTTTCCACAAGAAACTGAAGACCTGACAGTTCAAACTAGCAGCCCTGCCCAGCCCATGTGTCCTGCTCCAGCACCTGGATATCCTCCCAGGTGATAAATCACACCATATAAGCAGACTTAACATAACATAACCCATAATTTCTTGACCCGTCATGGAGCAATACTACCACTAGAGGTTCATTAATGGTGAGAAATAACTTAATCCGAAATTCCTTTGACTAATGCAACCCAAACAGGGTATTTCCCTTCCTAGCTATGTACATCTCCCCTACTATAACCTAATCTTTAAGGGTAATCTCTCTGTTCAACTACGTTACCTAACTGTATTATTACAATATTTTCCTGTACTTCACCCAATCAACATACAAAAGTATGGTATCTGCAATTCCCACAAGAGTGACAATTATTTCTTAGCAAATTATATGGTACTTGTTGTGCAGTCCCCAGATTACAGGTAAAACCAAATTGAAAATAGCAATCACATTGTACATAAAATATTGAACACCTTCAAATACTTTTGTAAGCATTCCATTCATCTTCAGCACCTCCTTCCCCACAACTAACAACATGGTGAGCAAGTCTTGGCAATCATGCATCCTGAAGGCCTGGCAGGGGTAGCAGGACTGCACTCTGGTAAGTCAACTCTCTATTATAATCACCCCTCTACCTGAATGCCATCACAAACCCCCATCCTTACCCTCACTCCCATCACTCCACCACCTCACAAACACCCCACCACCACAACCCACCTCTCCCTATACCAAGTCCTACATGTAACACCAATGCATGGACCCCCATCAAAGACCTGCATGGACACCCATCACTAATGCATGCACACTAGAGAGAATCAACTAGCCCACAAAATAACTATTCACATAAGGCAACGCTGACAGGGCAATAACAACCATAGATGGCAACACACCTATGCACAAGATGACACACTCAGAAACAATAACACTGCATTTACATCCCCACAGGTGCCCCACCCAACGTCACCGGAGAGGAGGTGTCAGCAAAATCCAGTCACTCCCCCCCAGAAGAGGCTTACAGTGGTGACAGCAGTTCTGGATGCCTGGATCTGGATGACCAACCTGGCCCATCATGGATCTCCGGACAGTCAGAAATGCAGGCACAGTCCCATACCACCACAGAGCCTCACCCCTCAGGAAACACCAGCACAGTACCCACCCAGTGGGCCGATACCGCTCTCCCCAGGACACATCAATCAGCAGTGTGTCCACCACTACAGGGACCCCAGGGCACCCCACAAACACAGGACGATTAGGGACCTGGGGTCAGTGGCAGTGGGCACACGGTTTAGGGGACAGAGGTACAGGACAGACCCAGGGAACCAGCTCTCCGGAAGGCACTCACCAACATCCTGGGAGCATACCACCATTCCCAGGAGACAATGGGGCAGATACCGGACAAGTTGCAGGAGACCCGACGGCTGCAGGAGGCACAGTACCTCGGGATCAGGGAGGAATTGAAGGACATCAACACCACCCTGGTCACCATTACAGGGGTGCTGGCAGACATGGCCAACACCATGAGGGAGGCAGTGGCACACCAGCGGGCCGCTGACACTAGCCAAACCGATGATCAGCTTTCCACCTCAGCTGCCGCTAGTGGACAGGAGATCCGCCACAAGAGCAACAGGCCACCAGCACCCCACCACACTCAGAAGGAGGACCACCCCGCAAACAGTCCCTGCGATCCTGGCAGAAGCCAGAGACTATTGCCAAAACCGACACCAAGAAATAAGACTCTCCTGATTGTCACACTTGTGTCCCACTCTGTCACCCTGTCCACCTTGAATTGCCATTGCTCCACTTCCTATGCGCCCTTGAACAATGCACCTGTGATACAAATAGGCTGGACTCTATCCTGGACATTCCTCCACCATCACCCCAGCCCATTGCACATCCCCCTCTACTTATTAGCACTTAAATCTTAAATAAACACCATTTGAATAAATACAATTATGGAGTCTGTCAAATGATTGAACTATGTATTTGTTTAACAGGCTTTAAACACTGCAATACAACTGCTCATTAATGTATACATAGTAATGACCTGTAGTTGGCTGTAGTCAACACACCAGGAGCGATAATGGGGCACAAATATCTGAAAATAGATATGCCAAAGGGTACAGTAAGTGGCCATAGAAGTGGGAAAATCATCCTGCCAGTGACACTTTCAAACACAAAAATTTCAATGTCAAGTGAAATTACAGTGTCTTACCTGTGTGTCATTGGAAGTATTGTCATATTATTGAACTTCTGTTGTCCTCACCCTCATCCTCTGCCTCCTCATCTTCACTGTCCACAGGGTCCACTGCTGCCACATGCCAATCTCCAGCCTCATCCTCCTGCAGAAAAGGCACCTGGCAACATAAGGCAAGGTTATGCAACATACAGCATGCCACGATGACCTGGCACACCTTCTTAGGTGTGTAGTACAGGGATCCACCTGTTAGATGGAGGCAACGAAAACTGTCCTTCAGGAGGCCGAAGGTCCTTTCTATTATTCTTCTTGTTTGCCCATGTGCCTCATTGTAATGTTCCTCTGCCATTGTCCTGGGATTCCTCACAGGGATCAGTAGCCATGAGAGGTTGGGGTAACCAGAGTCACCTGCAAATATCGAGGGACAACTGTAAGACACACACTAACCCTTAGGGCCCACACCATACCCATACACCAACACCTACTGGGTGGGAACCAGGGCTCACCTTTTAGCCACACCAGGTGCCTCTGGAGTTAAGCCATCACATATGGGATGCTGCTATTCCTCAGGATAAAGGCATCATGCACAGACCCAGGATTCTTTGTATTGACATGGGAGATGTACTGGTCCACCAGGCACACTATCTGCACATTCATAGAGTGAAATCTCCTTCAATTTCTGAACACCTGTTCATTTCTCAGGAGGGAGGACAAATGCAGTATGTGTACCATCTATTGCCCCTATAATGTTGGGGATATGTCTAATTGCATAGAAATCTGCATTCACTGTGGCCAAATTCTGCACCTAGGGGAAAACGATGTAGCTGTGCATGTGTTTAATCAGGTCAGACAACACACTGGTCAGCACTATTGAGAACATTGGCTGAGACATTCCTGCTGCCAAGCCCACTGTCACTTGGAAGGAGCCAGTTGCCAGGGAATGGAGCACTGATAGGACATGCACAAGAGGGGGGATCCCGGTGGGCTGACGGATAGCAGATATCAGGTCAGGTTCCAATTGGGCACACAGCTCTGTGATTGTGGCCCTGTCAGTCTATATGGTGAGGATAATGTGTCTGTCCTCCATTGTTGCCAAGTCCACCAGAGGCCTGTACATGGGGATGTCTCCATCTCCTATTCATCCGCAGCGGTTACAATGTAGGGGGCAAACGGTGAGCAGCTGGTCAGTATTCCATATTTCCAAACTCTACACTGCATTGCATGTTGTGACTTTAACAGTATATTGTTGGATAGGCCCAAATGGTGTCTATGTGTACTGAGACGCAGTTAGGTGCCATGGCCTGCCCCTCCTGAAATGGCATCCGCCTGTCCTGTATGGAGGGACAGGTGGAAATGAGGTAATTCTGCTGACGTTGTGTGCCGTTGGAGGAGGCGGTCGAGAACCGGCATGAAACTCCTCATTGGATACCATTAGGCCCTATGGGTTACAGTGGCCAATGGTGATGTACGCCAGCAGTGGCGGTACACACCGCCGCGGACATGACCGTCATTTTCTATCTGTTCACTCACTTGCTACCTGACCTTCAACAGGAGAGGACCTACACTGCAAGTGCTGCTGTGACCTGTGTCTGGAACCGACCATGGCTGGTGTCACTAGGGAAAGGGCCCCTGCATCAACGCTGCGGAGTTGGAGAGAGTGGTGGATGGGGTCCTACCCCAGTACCAAATTATATATGGGCCTCCAGATCAACAGGTGAGTACACTGTGAGCACAATGCATGGGGCATGAATGCATGGAGTGCTGTGTGTGAGGACCTCATGTGGAGGGGGTTGGTGGAAGGGCCCTGGGCAGCGTTCTGCATGTATGGTGGGCAATGTCTGTGCCTAAGGGGATGTGAGGGCTATGGTGTGTCATGAGTGTAACAGGCAGGACGGTCTGACTGATACCTTTGCCTATGTGTATTTCTCTGCAGGTCAGCGCCCATCAAAAAAAGGGCATGTGGTGTGCCATCGCCAAAGACGTGCGGACCCTGAGGGTCTACGGCAGGCGGAGCATTCATTGTCGCAAACGGTGGGAGGACCTGAGACACTGGGCACGGCGGAGGCCCAGCTGGGGATGGCCTCCCAATGAGGAAGGGGTGCCTGTCGAACCCTGACCCCCCTGATGGCCCGCATACTGGCGGTGGAATATCCATAGCTGGATGGGCACTTGGGAGCATCACAGTAACCACTAGGTGGTGAGTACAGTGCCCCAATATACTACTTGCGCGTGGTACGGTGGCATCCGGGTGGGGGTTGTGGGCCTGTGGGTGCCCCTAGGCCAGGCCAGACATTGCAGGGTAGGGCCCATGTTCGGCAGGGTCAGATGTACACCTCCTCCAACCAAACTAGTAGGCATCCACTACGGGGCAGGTGTCTGTGGGTCTCAGGTATGCTGCAATTGGCGTTAGGTATCCCTAACATGGGCTGGTGACTAGCATTGTGACTGTTAGTACATTGACTATTGCATAGGGCTGTTCCCTGTGTGTGTGTGTATCATGTATGCCAACGGTGGTGTTGTTGCCACCACTGACCAAGGGTATCCTTTGTCTCTCCCCCTTTTTGTTTTGTCACCCTGTCCTTATGTGCATTAGCATCATCGGGCAGAGGATAAGAGGCACCGGTGACAGGGAGAGCTGCATCCCACAGGGCGCAGGAGGCTGAATCCACCGACGGTGAGGGCACCAGTGGGACGGGGGGCTAAGGGAGCACCACGATGGAGACTGGTGGGGACAGTTCTGACAGTGATACTTCCTCCGATGGAAGCTCCCTGGTGGTGGCGGACTCTCTGTGCCCACCCCAATTACAGGTACAGCCGACATCCCCGTACCAGCACCGCCCTCTCAGCAGCCCCTCAGTGTGTTTTCCATGCCCGTTCACCCAGGAGGGTGGGCATCTCCTTCACACCAGGCACCTCAGGCCCTGTCCCAGTTAGCCCTGCTGCTCTGAATGAGGAGGCTATTGACCTTCTGCAATCCTGGAGGGCGTTCACTGTGGCATGGTGGCCAAACAGAGATCAATCCAGGCTCTGGAATCCTCCCTGATGGCAGCCATTGTCCCTGTTTCTAGCCCCCCTCTCCAACTTCCTCTACCCAATTCCATTTCCCTCAACCCCAACCTATCCCAAGCACACAGGCAGACCAGCATGCACCCAGGGCAACACACAGGAGTGGTTCAGGCAAACAGAAGCACCACACATCATCCCACAGGCACTCACACAAACACCGTCCAGATGCGGATATACCAACATCCACTGCCTCCAATGTGTCCCCCTCCTCTTCCTTGTCCACCTCCCTCCCAGTAGTGCTTACACTCACACCTGCATGCACTACATCCTCATCCACTACTTCCATTATGCCTATCACTACACGCCCCTCACTGGCAGTCACCCCCCCACATCCATGCACACGTCCCCTGTGTCCTCTCCCAACGTGTCTGTGCCCCCTCCTCCCAAAGTACACAAACGCAAGCACTCAGACACATAACAGCCACCCACCTCACAACAGCATACAGCCCATGCACCTGCACCCAAACACAGCAGACAGACACCTCCTACGACCACTTCCTCTTCCTCCACTCCCAAACCTTCACCCTTTTCCTGCTCCAATGTCCCTAAGAAGCTTTTCCTCTCCACCCTTGACCTCTTTCCTACCACTCCCCCCCATCTTTCACATTGGGCCAGGGTGGTCAGAACCCAGGCGAGCTCCTCAACCACAGCCACAGTAGTGTCGACAACTAATGCAGGTGGGAGAGGATCCAGGGCAAGACTGACATGGTGCCTGCACCAGGTGCATCAAGGAAGGGCAAGGAGGCACCACCAGCTGCAACAGGGAAGGGCAAGCAGGCACCACAAGCTGCAGGAGGGAAGGGTATGGAGGCACCACCAGCTGCAGGAGGGAAGGGCAAGGGGCAATCCCCGGCTGCTGACAGGAAGGGCAAAGGGCCTGCACCAGCAGGCAGGAAGGACAGGAGGCCTGGTGCTGGGACTCATTCGGGGCCCTCACCTCCAACCATGGTGGTTCAGCCATTCGAGGCTGCAGGGGAAGGGCTGGAGCCTCCCCCACCACTGCTAGCATTGCCACAAGCACCGCCACCAGCACCACTGCCAGCAGCAGCCCCAGTGGGCAGCCATCCGAGGCTGCATAGGATGGGCTGGAGCCGCCCCCCACCACTGCCAGCACCAGCACCAGCAGCCCCAGTGGGCAGCCATCTTAAGCTGCAAGGGATGGGCTGGAGCCTTCCCCGACCACTGCCACCACCGACACCAGCAACGCCACTGAGCAGCCATCACTACCGGCAGACAGTGTGTAGTCCTGCCTCCTTGGGCTGTTGTGCGTCCTGGCCCCTGCAAATCCTGCGAGTCTGACATGACACCCAGGTGAGAGACTGTGACCTTACACTCCCCAAGATCTGCATCGCAGGGCACAATGCCCCCTCCAGAACCAGTGGAGATGCCATCCACTCACCCCATCCTTCCCGGGATGAAGCACACTGGGCACAAGGCCTCCTCCAGAATCAGTGGAAGAAGCCATCCACTCACCCCATATTTCCCAGGATGGAGCACACTGGGCACAAGGTCCCATCCAGAACCAGTGGAGAAGCCACCCACAAGAGAGACTGTGGCCTTGCACTCCCCAGGACCAAGCAGTGAGAAAACCACCCACTTGAGAGACTGTGGCCTTGCACTCCCCAGGACCAAGCAGTGGGCAAACCACCCACTAGAGAGACTGTGGCCTTGCACTCCCCAAGACCAAGCAGTGGGCAAACCACCCACTTGACAGACTGTGGCCTTGCACTCCCCAGTACCAAGCAGTGGGTAAGCCACACACTAGAGAGACTGTGGGCTTGCACTCCCCAGGACATCGCACAAGGCATGTAGCCACTTCCAGGACCAGTGGTGGTGTTCCATCTTCCGGCTGAGGTGCCCACCCATTCCCCATCCCCCTGAGGTGCCTGTGTATTTTTGACCTGATGCCCCTGCAGGGTTCTCTCCGTGTTGTTGCAGGAGTGAGGTGGGGCCTTGGCCTATGTGATGTGGCCCTGTGGCCCACGGACATTGAGGACTGTGCAGTGTCCCTACATTTGTAAATATGTATATACATTTGTATTTTGATGCACTTATTCATGTTATTTTTTTGTATTACACTCACTTTCTTCCAATCATTTTGTCCTTGCATTATTCCTGAGGGGTACCGGGTGGATATGTAATGTTTGTACATTTGATTGTGTGTATCGTGTTGAGGCTGGGGGTGTTGCGTGTTGCGTGTGTTTCTCACTCTCTTTTTCTTTCCCCTCCCTTGTGTGCTAGGTGGCAGTACTCACCGTGGTCGTCTTCGCCAGCGTTGGTGTTCATAATGCAGGAAAAGGTAGACGAGCATCAGAAATATGTGTGGTTGTTCCCTGAGTCTCCAGAGGTGAGTCCTTTGACTTCTGTGTTCTGTTTCCTCTGCGCTTTTGATGTCATTGGTACCGCCCCTGAAAAGGTGGCAGATAGGCCTGTCGTAATAGTGTGGGTGGTACATTGTCTTCTGCCTGGATGTTGGCGGTTACTGCTGTAGTGTTTGTTGATACCACTGTGGCGGTCGGTGTGTTAAAGTGGCTGTATGTCAAAGCAGTTTCTGCCATGGTCATAATTCCATTTTTGTTACCGCCAGCGTGTTGGCGGTATTACTGCTGTTTTATCACCTACTGCCAGGGTTGTAATGAGGGCCATATTCTTTAACCCCTTAGCTGCTGGGCCTTTTCCCCCCCAGTGCTGAGCCCTTTTTTGGCTATTTGGGGTAGTTCGCGCTTAGGGCTTCATAACTTTTTGTCCACATAAGCTAACCACGCCAAATTTGCGTCCTTTTTTTCCAACATCCTAGGGATTCTAATGGTACCCAGAGTTTGTGGTTTCCCCTGGAGGAGACCAAGAAAATAGCCAAAATACAGTGAAAATTTTGTTTTTTCCCAAAAAAATGGGAAAAAAGGGCTGCCGAAGAAGGCTTGTGGTTTTTTACCTGAAAATGCCATCAACAAAGGGTTTCTGGTGCTGAAATCACTAGCTTCCCACCTTTCAGGAACGGGCAGACTTGAATCAGAAAACCACATTTTTCAACACAAATTTGGCATTTTACTGGGACATACCCCATTTTTACTATATTTGGTGCTTTCAGCCTCCTTCCAGTTAGTGACAGGAATGGGTGTGAAACCAATGCTGGATCCCGGAATGCTAAAAATTTCTGAAAACTAGACAAAATTCTGAATTCAGCAAGGGGTAATTTGTGTAGATCCTACAAGGTTTTCCTACAGAAAATAACAGCTGAAATAAAAAAATATTGAAATTGAGCTGAAAACAACAGCCATTTTTCCTTATGTTTTACTCTGTAACTTTTTCCTGCGATGTCAGATTTCTGAAAGCAATATACCGTTTTGTCTGCTGGACTCTTCTGGTTGCGGGGATATAAAGGGCTTGTAGGTTCATCAAGAACCCTAGGTACCCAGAGCCAATAAATGAGCTGCACCCTGCAGTTGGTTTTCATTCTATACTGGGTATACAGCAATTCATTTGCTGAAATATGAAGAGTGAAAAAGAGGTATCAAGAAAACCTTTGCATTTCCAAAATGGGATCAAGATAAGGTTTTGAGGAGCAGTGGTTATTTGCACATCGCTGAATTCCGAGGTGCCCATACTAGCATGTGAATTGCAGGGCATTTCTCAAATAAACGTCTTTTTTACACACTCTCTTATATTTGGAAGGAACAAATGTAGAGAAAGATAAGGGGCAATAACACTTGTTTTACTATTCTATGTTCCCCCAAGTCTCCCGATAAAAATGATACCTCACTTGTGTGGGTAGGCCTAGTGCCCGCGACAGGAAATGCCCCAAAGCGCAACGTGGACACACACAAATTTGTGGAAGAAAACAGAGGTGTTTTTTACGAAGTGCCTACCTGTAGATTTTGGCCTCTAGCTCAGCCGGCACCTAGGGAAACCTACCAAACCTGTGCATTTCTGAAAACTAGAGAGCTAGGGGATTCCAAGGAGGGGTGAGTTGCGGGGTTCGGACCAGGTTCTGTTACCCAGAATCCTTTGCAAACCTCAAAAAGTGGCTAAAAAAACAAGTTTTCCTCACATTTCGGTGACAGAAAGTTCTGGAATCTGAGAGGAGCCTCAAATTTCCTTCCACGCAGCATTCCCCCAAGTCTCCCGATAAAAATGATACCTCACTTGTGTGGGTAGGCCTAGCGCCCGCGTCAGGAAACGCCCCAAAGCGCAACGTGGACACATACACATTTTTGGAAGAAAACAGAGGTGTTTTTTGCGAAGTGCCTACCTGTAGATTTTGGCCTCTAGCTCAGCCGGCACCAAGGGAAACCTACCAAACCTGTGCATTTCTGAAAACTAGAGACCTTGGGGAATCCAAGGAGGGGTGACTTGCGGGTCTCGGACCAGGTTCTGTTACAAAGAATCCTTTGCAAACCTCAAAAAGTGGCTAAAAAAACAAGTTTTCCTCACATTTCGGTGACAGAAAGTTCTGGAATCTGAGAGGAGCCACAAACTTCCTTCCACCCAGCGTTCCCCCAAGTCTCCCGATAAAAATGATACCTCACTTGTGTGGGTAGGCCTAGCGCCCGCGACAGGAAACGCCCCAAAGCGCAACGTGGACACATACAAATTTTTGGAAGAAAACAGAGGTGTTTTTTGCGAAGTGCCTACCTGTAGATTTTGGCCTCTAGCTCAGCCGGCACCTACGGAAACCTACCAAACCTGTGCATTTCTGAAAACTAGAGACCTAGGGGAATCCAAGGAGGGGTGACTTGCGGGGCTCGGACCAGGTTCTGTTACCCAGAATCCTTTGCAAACCTCAAAAAGTGGCTAAAAAAACAAGTTTTCCTCACATTTCGGTGACAGAAAGTTCTGGAATCTGAGAGGAGCCACAAATTTCCTTCCACCCAGCGTTCCCCCAAGTCTCCCGATAAAAATGATACCACACTTGTGTGGGTAGGCCTAGCGCCCGCGACAGGAAACGCCCCAAAGCGCAACGTGGACACATACAAATTTTTGGAAGAAAACAGAGGTGTTTTTTGCGAAGTGCCTACCTGTAGATTTTGGCCTCTAGCTCAGCCGGCACCTAGGGAAACCTACCAAACCTGTGCATTTCTGAAAACTAGAGACGTAGGGGATTCCAAGGAGGGGTGACTTGCGGGGCTCGGACCAGGTTCTGTTACCCAGAATCCTCTGCAAACCTCAAAACGTGGCTAAAAAAACAAGTTTTCCTCACATTTCGGTGACAGAAAGTTCTGGAATCTGAGAGGAGCCACATATTTCCTTCCACCCACCGTTCCCCCAAGTCTCCCGATAAAAATGATACCTCACTTGTGTGGGTAGGCCTAGCGCCCGCAACAGGAAACGCCCCAAAGCGCAACGTGGACACATACAAATTTTTGGAAGAAAACAGAGGTGTTTTTTGCGAGGTGCCTACCTGTAGATTTTGGCCTCTAGCTCAGCCGGCACCTAGGGAAACCTACCAAACCTGTGCATTTCTGAAAACTAGAGACCTAGGGGATTCCAAGGAGGGGTGACTTGCGGGGCTCGGACCAGGTTCTGTTACCCAGAATCCTTTGCAAACCTCAAAAAGAGGCTAAAAAAACAAGTTTTCCTCACATTTCGGTGACAGAAAGTTCTGGAATCTGAGAGGAGCCACAAACTTCCTTCCACCCAGCGTTCCCCCAAGTCTCCCGATAAAAATGATACCTCACTTGTGTGGGTAGGCCTAGCGCCCTCGACAGGAAACGCCCCAAAGCGCAACGTGGACACATACAAATTTTTGGAGGAAAACAGAGGTGTTTTTTGCGAAGTGCCTACCTGTAGATTTTGGCCTCTAGCTCAGCCGGCACCTAGGGAAACCTACCAAACCTGTGCATTTCTGAAAACTAGAGACCTAGGGGATTCCAAGGAGGGGTGACTTGCGGGGCTCGGACCAGGTTCTGTTACCCAGAATCCTTTGCAAACCTCAAAAAGTGGCTAAAAAAACAAGTTTTCCTCACATTTCGGTGATAGAAAGTTCTGGAATCAGAGAGGAGCCACAAATTTCCTTCCACCCAGCGTTCCCCCAAGTCTGTCGATAAAAATGATACCTCATTTGTGTGGGTAGGCCTAGCGCCCGCGACAGGAAACGCCCCAAAGCGCAACGTGGACACACACAAATTTGTGGAAGAAAACAGAGGTGTTTTTGCGAACTGCCTACCTGTAGATTTTGGCCTCTAGCTCAGCCGGCACCTAGGGAAACCTACCAAACCTGTGCATTTCTGAAAACTAGAGACCTAGGGGATTCCAAGGAGGGGTGACTTGCGGGGCTCGGACCAGGTTCTGTTACCCAGAATCCTTTGCAAACCTCAAAAAGTGGCAAAAAAAACAAGTTTTCCTCACATTTCGGTGACAGAAAGTTCTGGAACCTGAGAGAAGCCACAAATTTCCTTCCACCCAGCGTTCCCCCAAGTCTCCCGATAAAAATGATACCTCACTTGTGTGGGTAGGCCTAGCGCCCGCGACAGGAAACGCCCCAAAGCGCAACGTGGACACACACAAATTTGTGGAAGAAAACAGAGGTGTTTTTTGCGAAGTGCCTACCTGTAGATTTTGGCCTCTAGCTCAGCCGGCACCTAGGGAAAACTACCAAACCTGTGCATTTCTGAAAACTAGAGACCTAGGGGATTCCAAGGAGGGGTGACTTGCGGGGCTCGGACCAGGTTCTGTTACCCAGAATCCTTTGCAAACCTCAAAAAGAGGCTAAAAAAACAAGTTTTCCTCACATTTCGGTGACAGAAAGTTCTGGAATCTGAGAGGAGCCACAAACTTCCTTCCACCCAGCGTTCCCCCAAGTCTCCCGATAAAAATGATACCTCACTTGTGTGGGTAGGCCTAGCGCCCGCGACAGGAAACACCCCAAAGCGCAACGTGGACACATACACATTTTTGGAAGAAAACAGAGGTGTTTTTTGCGAAGTGCCTACCTGTAGATTTTGGCCTCTAGCTCACCCGGCACCTAGTGAAACCTACCAAACCTGTGCATTTCTGAAAACTAGAGACCTAGGGGATTCCAAGGAGGGGTGACTTGCGGGGCTCGGACCAGGTTCTGTTACCCAGAATCCTTTGCAAACCTCAAAAAGTGGCTAAAAAAACAAGTTTTCCTCACATTTCGGTGACAGAAAGTTCTGGAATCTGAGAGGAGCCACAAATTTCCTTCCACCCAGCGTTCCCTCAAGTCTCCCGATAAAAATGATACCTCACTTGTGTGGGTAGGCCTAGCGCCCGCGACAGGAAACACCCCAAAGCGCAACGTGGACACACACAAATTTGTGGAAGAAAACAGAGGTGTTTTTGCGAACTGCCTACCTGTAGATTTTGGCCTCTAGCTCACCCGGCACCTAGTGAAACCTACCAAACCTTTGCATTTCTGAAAACTAGAGACCTAGGGGATTCCAAGGAGGGGTGACTTGCGGGGCTCGGACCAGGTTCTGTTACCCAGAATCCTTTGCAAACCTCAAAAAGTGGCTAAAAAAACAAGTTTTCCTCACATTTCGGTGACAGAAAGTTCTGGAATCTGAGAGGAGCCACAAACTTCCTTCCACCCAGCGTTCCCCCAAGTCTCCCGATAAAAATGATACCTCACTTGTGTGGGTAGGCCTAGCGCCCTCGACAGGAAACGCCCCAAAGCGCAACGTGGACACATACAAATTTTTGGAGGAAAACAGAGGTGTTTTTTGCGAAGTGCCTACCTGTAGATTTTGGCCTCTAGCTCAGCCGGCACCTAGGGAAACCTACCAAACCTGTGCATTTCTGAAAACTAGAGACCTAGGGGATTCCAAGGAGGGGTGACTTGCGGGGCTCGGACCAGGTTCTGTTACCCAGAATCCTTTGCAAACCTCAAAAAGTGGCTAAAAAAACAAGTTTTCCTCACATTTCGGTGATAGAAAGTTCTGGAATCAGAGAGGAGCCACAAATTTCCTTCCACCCAGCGTTCCCCCAAGTCTGTCGATAAAAATGATACCTCATTTGTGTGGGTAGGCCTAGCGCCCGCGACAGGAAACGCCCCAAAGCGCAACGTGGACACACACAAATTTGTGGAAGAAAACAGAGGTGTTTTTGCGAACTGCCTACCTGTAGATTTTGGCCTCTAGCTCAGCCGGCACCTAGGGAAACCTACCAAACCTGTGCATTTCTGAAAACTAGAGACCTAGGGGATTCCAAGGAGGGGTGACTTGCGGGGCTCGGACCAGGTTCTGTTACCCAGAATCCTTTGCAAACCTCAAAAAGAGGCTAAAAAAACAAGTTTTCCTCACATTTCGGTGACAGAAAGTTCTGGAATCTGAGAGGAGCCACAAACTTCCTTCCACCCAGCGTTCCCCCAAGTCTCCCGATAAAAATGATGCCTCACTTGTGTGGGTAGGCCTAGCGCCCGCGACAGGAAACGCCCCAAAGCGCAACGTGGACACATACAAATTTTTGGAAGAAAACAGAGGTGTTTTTTGCGAAGTGCCTACCTGTAGATTTTGGCCTCTAGCTCACCCGGCACCTAGTGAAACCTACCAAACCTTTGCATTTCTGAAAACTAGAGACCTAGGGGATTCCAAGGAGGGGTGACTTGCGGGGCTCGGACCAGGTTCTGTTACCCAGAATCCTTTGCAAACCTCAAAAAGTGGCTAAAAAAACAAGTTTTCCTCACATTTCGGTGACAGAAAGTTCTGGAATCTGAGAGGAGCCACAAATTTCCTTCCACCCAGCGTTCCCCCAAGTCTCCCGATAAAAATGATACCTCACTTGTGTGGGTAGGCCTAGCGCCCGCGACAGGAAACGCCCCAAAGCGCAACGTGGACACACACAAATTTGTGGAAGAAAACAGAGGTGTTTTTTGCGAAGTGCCTACCTGTAGATTTTGGCCTCTAGCTCAGCCGGCACCTAGGGAAACCTACCAAACCTGTGCATTTCTGAAAACTAGAGACCTAGGGGATTCCAAGGAGGGGTGACTTGCGGGGCTCGGACCAGGTTCTGTTACCCAGAATCCTTTGCAAACCTCAAAAAGAGGCTAAAAAAACAAGTTTTCCTCACATTTCGGTGACAGAAAGTTCTGGAATCTGAGAGGAGCCACAAACTTCCTTCCACCCAGCGTTCCCCCAAGTCTCCCGATAAAAATGATACCTCACTTGTGTGGGTAGGCCTAGCGCCCGCGACAGGAAACACCCCAAAGCGCAACGTGGACACATACACATTTTTGGAAGAAAACAGAGGTGTTTTTTGCGAAGTGCCTACCTGTAGATTTTGGCCTCTAGCTCACCCGGCACCTAGTGAAACCTACCAAACCTGTGCATTTCTGAAAACTAGAGACCTAGGGGATTCCAAGGAGGGGTGACTTGCGGGGCTCGGACCAGGTTCTGTTACCCAGAATCCTTTGCAAACCTCAAAAAGTGGCTAAAAAAACAAGTTTTCCTCACATTTCGGTGACAGAAAGTTCTGGAATCAGAGAGGAGCCACAAATTTCCTTCCACCCAGCGTTCCCTCAAGTCTCCCGATAAAAATGATACCTCACTTGTGTGGGTAGGCCTAGCGCCCGCGACAGGAAACACCCCAAAGCGCAACGTGGACACACACAAATTTGTGGAAGAAAACAGAGGTGTTTTTGCGAACTGCCTACCTGTAGATTTTGGCCTCTAGCTCACCCGGCACCTAGTGAAACCTACCAAACCTTTGCATTTCTGAAAACTAGAGACCTAGGGGATTCCAAGGAGGGGTGACTTGCGGGGCTCGGACCAGGTTCTGTTACCCAGAATCCTTTGCAAACCTCAAAAAGTGGCTAAAAAAACAAGTTTTCCTCACATTTCGGTGACAGAAAGTTCTGGAATCTGAGAGGAGCCACAAACTTCCTTCCACCCAGCGTTCCCCCAAGTCTCCCGATAAAAATGATACCTCACTTGTGTGGGTAGGCCTAGCGCCCTCGACAGGAAACGCCCCAAAGCGCAACGTGGACACATACAAATTTTTGGAGGAAAACAGAGGTGTTTTTTGCGAAGTGCCTACCTGTAGATTTTGGCCTCTAGCTCAGCCGGCACCTAGGGAAACCTACCAAACCTGTGCATTTCTGAAAACTAGAGACCTAGGGGATTCCAAGGAGGGGTGACTTGAGGGGCTCGGACCAGGTTCTGTTACCCAGAATCCTTTGCAAACCTCAAAAAGTGGCTAAAAAAACAAGTTTTCCTCACATTTCGGTGATAGAAAGTTCTGGAATCAGAGAGGAGCCACAAATTTCCTTCCACCCAGCGTTCCCCCAAGTCTGTCGATAAAAATGATACCTCATTTGTGTGGGTAGGCCTAGCGCCCGCGACAGGAAACGCCCCAAAGCGCAACGTGGACACACACAAATTTGTGGAAGAAAACAGAGGTGTTTTTGCGAACTGCCTACCTGTAGATTTTGGCCTCTAGCTCAGCCGGCACCTAGGGAAACCTACCAAACCTGTGCATTTCTGAAAACTAGAGACCTAGGGGATTCCAAGGAGGGGTGACTTGCGGGGCTCGGACCAGGTTCTGTTACCCAGAATCCTTTGCAAACCTCAAAAAGAGGCTAAAAAAAACAAGTTTTCCTCACATTTCGGTGACAGAAAGTTCTGGAATCTGAGAGGAGCCACAAACTTCCTTCCACCCAGCGTTCCCCCAAGTCTCCCGATAAAAATGATGCCTCACTTGTGTGGGTAGGCCTAGCGCCCGCGACAGGAAACGCCCCAAAGCGCAACGTGGACACATACAAATTTTTGGAAGAAAACAGAGGTGTTTTTTGCGAAGTGCCTACCTGTAGATTTTGGCCTCTAGCTCACCCGGCACCTAGTGAAACCTACCAAACCTTTGCATTTCTGAAAACTAGAGACCTAGGGGATTCCAAGGAGGGGTGACTTGCGGGGCTCGGACCAGGTTCTGTTACCCAGAATCCTTTGCAAACCTCAAAAAGTGGCTAAAAAAACAAGTTTTCCTCACATTTCGGTGACAGAAAGTTCTGGAATCTGAGAGAGCCACAAATTTCCTTCCACCCAGCGTTCCCCCAAGTCTCCCGATAAAAATGATACCACACTTGTGTGGGTAGGCCTAGCGCCCGCGACAGGAAACGCCCCAAAGCGCAACGTGGACACATACAAATTTTTGGAAGAAAACAGAGGTGTTTTTTGCGAAGTGCCTACCTGTAGATTTTGGCCTCTAGCTCAGCCGGCACCTAGGGAAACGTACCAAACCTGTGCATTTCTGAAAACTAGAGACGTAGGGGATTCCAAGGAGGGGTGACTTGCGGGGCTCGGACCAGGTTCTGTTACCCAGAATCCTCTGCAAACCTCAAAACGTGGCTAAAAAAACAAGTTTTCCTCACATTTCGGTGACAGAAAGTTCTGGAATCTGAGAGGAGCCACATATTTCCTTCCACCCACCGTTCCCCAAGTCTCCCGATAAAAATGATACCTCACTTGTGTGGGTAGGCCTAGCGCCCGCAACAGGAAACGCCCCAAAGCGCAACGTGGACACATACAAATTTTTGGAAGAAAACAGAGGTGTTTTTTGCGAGGTGCCTACCTGTAGATTTTGGCCTCTAGCTCAGCCGGCACCTAGGGAAACCTACCAAACCTGTGCATTTCTGAAAACTAGAGACCTAGGGGATTCCAAGGAGGGGTGACTTGCGGGGCTCGGACCAGGTTCTGTTACCCAGAATCCTTTGCAAACCTCAAAAAGAGGCTAAAAAACAAGTTTTCCTCACATTTCGGTGACAGAAAGTTCTGGAATCTGAGAGGAGCCACAAACTTCCTTCCACCCAGCGTTCCCCCAAGTCTCCCGATAAAAATGATACCTCACTTGTGTGGGTAGGCCTAGCGCCCTCGACAGGAAACGCCCCAAAGCGCAACGTGGACACATACAAATTTTTGGAGGAAAACAGAGGTGTTTTTTGCGAAGTGCCTACCTGTAGATTTTGGCCTCTAGCTCAGCCGGCACCTAGGGAAACCTACCAAACCTGTGCATTTCTGAAAACTAGAGACCTAGGGGATTCCAAGGAGGGGTGACTTGCGGGGCTCGGACCAGGTTCTGTTACCCAGAATCCTTTGCAAACCTCAAAAAGTGGCTAAAAAAACAAGTTTTCCTCACATTTCGGTGATAGAAAGTTCTGGAATCAGAGAGGAGCCACAAATTTCCTTCCACCCAGCGTTCCCCCAAGTCTGTCGATAAAAATGATACCTCATTTGTGTGGGTAGGCCTAGCGCCCGCGACAGGAAACGCCCCAAAGCGCAACGTGGACACACACAAATTTGTGGAAGAAAACAGAGGTGTTTTTGCGAACTGCCTACCTGTAGATTTTGGCCTCTAGCTCAGCCGGCACCTAGGGAAACCTACCAAACCTGTGCATTTCTGAAAACTAGAGACCTAGGGGATTCCAAGGAGGGGTGACTTGCGGGGCTCGGACCAGGTTCTGTTACCCAGAATCCTTTGCAAACCTCAAAAAGAGGCTAAAAAAACAAGTTTTCCTCACATTTCGGTGACAGAAAGTTCTGGAATCTGAGAGGAGCCACAAACTTCCTTCCACCCAGCGTTCCCCCAAGTCTCCCGATAAAAATGATGCCTCACTTGTGTGGGTAGGCCTAGCGCCCGCGACAGGAAACGCCCCAAAGCGCAACGTGGACACATACAAATTTTTGGAAGAAAACAGAGGTGTTTTTTGCGAAGTGCCTACCTGTAGATTTTGGCCTCTAGCTCAGCCGGCACCTAGGGAAACCTACCAAACCTGTGCATTTCTGAAAACTAGAGACCTAGGGGATTCCAAGGAGGGGTGACTTGCGGGGCTCGGACCAGGTTCTGTTACCCAGAATCCTTTGCAAACCTCAAAAAGTGGCTAAAAAAACAAGTTTTCCTCACATTTCGGTGACAGAAAGTTCTTTAACCTGAGAGAAGCCACAAATTTCCTTCCACCCAGCGTTCCCCAAGTCTCCCGATAAAAATGATACCTCACTTGTGTGGGTAGGCCTAGCGCCCGCGACAGGAAACGCCCCAAAGCGCAACGTGGACACACACAAATTTGTGGAAGAAAACAGAGGTGTTTTTTGTGAAGTGCCTACCTGTAGATTTTGGCCTCTAGCTCAGCCGGCACCTAGGGAAACCTACCAAACCTGTGCATTTCTGAAAACTAGAGACCTAGGGGATTCCAAGGAGGGGTGACTTGCGGGGCTCGGACCAGGTTCTGTTACCAGAATCCTTTGCAAACCTCAAAAAGAGGCTAAAAAAACAAGTTTTCCTCACATTTCGGTGACAGAAAGTTCTGGAATCTGAGAGGAGCCACAAACTTCCTTCCACCCAGCGTTCCCCCAAGTCTCCCGATAAAAATGATACCTCACTTGTGTGGGTAGGCCTAGCGCCCGCGACAGGAAACACCCCAAAGCGCAACGTGGACACATACACATTTTTGGAAGAAAACAGAGGTGTTTTTTGCGAAGTGCCTACCTGTAGATTTTGGCCTCTAGCTCACCCGGCACCTAGTGAAACCTACCAAACCTGTGCA